>NC_090030.1:5725630-6025630 GCF_037176765.1 Anolis sagrei
TAGGGTCTGGAGAACAAGCCCTATGAGGAGCAGCTTAAGGAGCTGGGCATGTTTAGCCTGAAGAAGAGAAGGCTGAGAGGAGACATGATAGCCATATATAAATATGTGAGAGGAAGCCCCAGGGAGGAGGGAGCAAGCTTGTTTACTGCTTCCCTGGAGACTAGGACGCGGAACAATGGCTTCAAACTACAAGAGAGGAGATTCCATCTGAACATGAGGAAGAACCTCCTGACTGTGGGAGCCGTTCAGCAGTGGAACTCTGCCCTGGAGTGTGGTGGCGGTTCCTTCTTTGGAAGCTTTTAAACAGAGGCTGGGTGGCCATCTGTCAGGGGTGATTTGAATGCAATATTCCTGCTTCTTGGCAGAATGGGGTTGGACTGGATGGCCCAGGAAGTCTCTTCCAACTCTTTGATTCTATGATTCTATGATTCTTCCGGACTACATCTCCCAGCATCCCCTAAACCAGGCCCTTTAGGAGAGGAGGGATGCTCCAAATGCACTGCTTCCAAGCTGCAATCTTTCTTCTCCTTGGATTTCTTTGAGAGCATCCCAATCCCTGCATATTTCCAGTTCCTGGACTGCAACTCCAAGCAATCCTCCAGATAGATAGATTAGATAGAGATAGATAGGACTTTGGAGCAAAGGACGAATGTATCTGTGACCTAACAGGCTTCTTAGTTGCTTAGACCGATAAGAAAGTGGAACTATACTCTTCTGTACAGAAAGTAGAAAATCATCAGCCTAATCTAGACTATTTCATTTAACAGGTTCCTTTGACTAGCGCATCCGTTCTCTATTCTGCCTCCTCTTTTGTCTAGACGCCGGTGCTGATATAAAGTGTGAATCCTCAGTTTGCTATTTTTCTACCATGATCTCAAGTTCTCTGACAAACAGACAGACAGGTGTAAGTAATATCCCCAGAAATAGAATATTGGCTTGGCTAGAAGGAGGGATTTGGATGCAGGCTCTGCAAGGCAGTAATACTGTTTGACAGAATACCACATTCAAATATTAGCTCTGCAGACGTCTCTTGAGAGACCCGAAATCAAAAAATTAGCTGTGCCACTATCCCTTGAGACTTGAAATCAAAAATTAACTGTGCAGCGATCCCTTACAGACTTATTGGGGAGGTGGGGAGGGATGTCTGGAGGATATATATGCCTGCTGTGCCTTTGATTATACTAAATCTGAGCCAAAATTTCTCACAAGGCATTCTGAAGAGAACATTTCTGAGATTTTTTCATATGTAGATACCCCTAGGAAAAAAAACCCCTAACTTAGCAGAACTTTCTCTGAATATTTTCCCCACTTTTACTAGTAATGGGAAATGCATCCTCCAAATAAGTGCTAGAGAACCTTTCCTACCCATGGAGAAATCCAACGAAAGGCTTGCCCACAAAAGTAGTAGAGAATGTCAAACGTTTCCTTATGTTGTTGTTGTTCATTCATTCAGTCGTCTCCAACTCTTCGTGACCTCATGGACCAGCCCACGCCAGAGCTCCTTGTTGGCCATCACCACCCCCCAGCTCCTTCAAGGTCTGTCCAGTCACTTCAAGGATGCCGTCCATCCATCTTGTCCTTGGTCGGCCCCTCTTCCTTTTGCCTCCCACTTTCCCCAGCATAATTCCCTTCTCTAGGCTTTGCTGTCTCCTCATGATGTGGCCAAAGTGCTTCAACTTTGTCTCTAGTCTCCTTCCCTCCAATGAGCAATCGGGCTTTATTTCCTGGAGGATGGACTGGTTGGATCTTCTCGCAGTCCAAGGCACTCTCAGAACTTTCCTCCAACACCACAGCTGAAAAGCATCGATCTTCCTTCACTCAGCCTTCCCTAAGGTCCAGCTCTCACATCCGTAGGTGACTACAGGGAAGACCATGGCTTTGACTAGGCGGATCTTGGTTGCCAGTCTGATGTCTCTACTCTTCACTATTTTATCGAGATTGGACATTGCTCTCCTCCCAAGAAGTAAGCGTCTTCTGATTTCCTGGCCACAGTCTGCATGTGCAGTAATCTTTGCACCTAGAAATACAGAGTCTGTCACGGCCTCCACATTTTCTCCCTCTATTTCCCAGTTGTCAATCATTCTTGTTGCCATAATCTTGGTTTTTTTTTTATGTTTAGCTGCAACCCGGCTTTTGCGCTTTCTTCTTTCGCCTTGATTAGAAGGCTCCTCAGCTCCTCCTCGCTTTCGGCCAACAGAGTGGTGTCATCTGCATATCTGAGGTTGTGAATGTTTCTTCCAGCAATTTTCACCCCAGCTTTGCATTCCTCAAGCCCCGCACATCGCATGATGTGTTCTGCATACAAGTTAAAAAGGTTGGGTGAGAGTCTGCAGCCTTGCCGTACGCCTTTCCCAATCTTGAACCAGTCTGTTGTTCCGTGGTCAGTCCTGACTGTTGCTACTTGGTTTCCTTATACATTGTTTACATCTTCAATATGTGAATGACTGTACAGTTGTGGTAGAAAAAAAAGTTACCATCTTTTATCATAAAGATAAAGATGATGGAAGCAAAGATTGTTCACATGTGCATGTTAACACGTCGATGCCTGAAGCATCAAGCGCAAACCGCATGGGTGAACATGGCTGGCAGAGGTCAAATTTTTTATCGAATCTCAGTAAAGAAAGAAAAGAAAAATCAATGGAGCTACGCAGTTCACGCTATTATCTCATGTGCTGAATATTGTAGTAATGCACAATCAAAAATTTCATATGCTTCTGCACTTAGAGCCCCTCAGAATTGTTTAGCTTGCCTGGTGATAGAGCTGTTGTTGCGCTGATTCTCACCATCCATCATTATTGTGAAGCACTCAGTATTAAAGAATGTGGCACTAGAAATCCCAGTATCCTACTTATTGTGGGTCTTATACTTTATTTATTTATTTATTTATTTATTTATTTATTTATTTTGTGTACTTCTACCCCGCCCTTCTGAACTCCCGAGGGGGGACTCAGGGCAACTTACAAACAGGCACAATTCGATGCCTACACAATAATACAAATCGTATAAAAACAGCAGTTAAACAGTTATAACAATTAAAACAATCAATATATATCACAATCAATAACCAATCTCATGCTCAGTGTTCGCCAACTCAGAGTCCATACTTCATTCTACATTTTCCATTCCTATCTGTCGTCGTATTTATCTGCCAGATTGCCCAAACGCCTGGCTCCAAATACATGTTTTTAATTTCCTTCTAAAGGAAAGGAGGGATATCGCTGATCTAATTTCCCCAGGGAGTGAATTCCACAGGTGGGGGGCCACCACTGAGAAGGCCCTGCTCCTCGTCCCCGCCAACCTCACTTGTGATAGAGGCGGGGCCGAGAGCAGGGCCTCCCCAGAAGATCTTAAACTCCGAGGTGGGACGAAGAGGGAGATGCGTTCAGACAGATACGCTGGGCCAGAACCGTATAGGGTTTTGTAGGTCAAAACCAGCACTTTGAATTGTGCTCGGAATTGGATCGGCAGCCAGTGGAGCTGACACAACGGGGGGGGGGGGGGGGGGGGGGGGTTGGTATGCTCCCTGTATGACGCTCTGGTGAGTACTCTGGCTGCCTCCCGCTGGACTAATTGAAGTTTCCGAACAGTCTTCAAAGGCAACCCCACGTAGAGTGCATTGCAATAATCTAATCGGGATGTAACAAGAGCGTGGACCACTGTGGCCAGATCCGACTTCCCAAGGTACTTTACTTACTTACTTTCTTACTTACTTACTTACTTAGGTGATCCCTCGTTGTCTGAGTAAGATTGTCCTCCAAGTGTGGTGTCTTGGTGGTGTGTCCGTAGGTGACTGTGGAGCCCTATTCTTGACCCACATGTTCTCCCGCAGTGAGGACATCGGTTTCCAGGTGGAAGGTGGTCCCAGTCGGGGTTGGCTTGAAGTGCCTTTCTCTTAGCACATTTCTCCCTTTCGCCCTCCATTTGTGCCTCTTCAAATTCTGCAGCACTGCTGGTCACAGCTGACCTCCAGCTAGAGCGCTCAAGGGCCAGGGCTTCCTAGTTCTTGGTATCTATGCTTTGAGTCCATCTTTAAATCTATTTTCCTGTCCTACAACAGTTTTCTGTTCTTGAGTTCGGAGTAGAGATACTGTATTGGGAGATGGTGGTCAGGCATTCGGACAATGTGACTGGTCCAGTGGAGTTGATGGCAGAGGACCATTGTTTCAATGCTGGTGGTCTGATAGGTGATTTCCACTCCAGTGGGTCTTATAAACCAGAGGAGAACAGCTAGTGATCTTCAGATGTTTAGGATAATACTTTCCATCAATCTGGACAAAGGGAGGTGCCATCAAACACATCTGGACTGTTCCTGGTTGCCTATCTTTCTTGTGAAGCATCATTGCACCAAAACTTCTGGCAAGTTTGCTAGGAAGTCACTTTTTGATATGCATACACATAGGGTTGTTGTAGGTTTTTTTGGGCTCTATGGCCATGTTGTAGAGGCATTCTCTCCTGACGTTTTGCCTGCATCTATGGCAAGCATCCTCAGAGGTAGTGAGGTCTGTTGGAACTAGGAAAATGGGTTTATATATCTGTGGAAAGACCAGGGTGGGACAAAGGACTCTTGTCTGCTGGAGCTAGGTGTGAATGTTTCAACTGACCACCTTGATTAGCATTTCCTGGAGCAATCTTTTGTTGAGAGGTGATTAGATTTCCCTGATTGTTTTCCCTCTGCTGTTTTGCTGTTTTAATTTTAGAGTTTTTTAATACTGGTAGCCAGTATTCACACCTAGCTCCAGCAGACAAGAGTCCTTTGTCCCATCCTGGTCTTTCCACATATATATAAACCCTTTCTCCTAGTTCCAACAGACCTCACAACCTCTGAGGATGCTTGCCATAGATGCAGACGAAACGTCAGGAGAGAATGCCTCTAGAACATGGCCATATAGCCCAAAATAACCTACAACAACCCAGTGATTCCTGCCATGAAAGCCTTCGACAATACATGCATACACATATATTTCTATCTGATTCCACTCACTCTTTTAAAATGTTTAGCATTTTAATCCAGGAGTCCTCACAGAAGGGCTGAAAGAGAAACTATATTAGGGAATTTGCAGATTATAACTTGGGAAAGTTTTGGAAAGTTACTGTGTTGTGCTAAAGATCTCAGACCCTTATCACACACACCCCAGAAAACATATTTGTAACCAGGGAACTTGTTGTTTAGGAATGCAAGATGAGAACTGGATACCCACCCACTCCATCTCAACACACTTCTCTCCTTTCCACATCTAATAAAATAATGCGAGTCAGATTTATCACACAGCTGAGAGATGAGTCTCCCAATCCGTGGCATGGTCTTCTATGTCACTGTTTTTCTTCTTTTTGATTTTATGAATTGAAAGGGATTTCAGCACAAGACACTACTATCACTTTTGGATAAACACATTTGCAAAATTCTGGCAGCCTTATATAAACTCAAGCATTCTCCAAGAACACAAATTTTCCTTTTTTTTTTTTTTTTTTACTTTCAATCCAATAAGGGAAAAATAATCATTCTGTCTAAACACATAAAACACAACTACTCTGAAGTAACTTTGGGAAAAGATTTCAACAGAATTGTAGTGGTTCTTTTGCCTGCTAATATTGTTACTGTTGTTGTTTGCCTTCAAGCCATTTCCAACTTGTGGCAACCATAAAGCAATCCTATTATGGGGTTTTCTTTGCAAAAATTGTTCGGGGGGGGGGGGAGGGGGGGGGTTGCCCTTGACTGAGGGTGAAAGAGTGTGATTTGCTTGTGTTTCCATGGCTGAGTGGGGATATGAACCTTCATCTCTAGAGTCACAGTGCAACATATGACATGGGTTGCTGTGAATTTTCCAGGTTGTATGGCCGTCTTTCAGGGAGGCTTCCATGGCTGAGTGTGGATCTGAACCCTTGTCTCTTGAGTCATAGTGCAACATATGATTTGGGCTGCTGTGAGTTTTCTGTGTTGTATGACCATATTCCAGGGAGGTTTCCACGGCTGAGTGGGGATATGAACCCTTGTCTCTTGAGTCATAGTTCAACATATGATTTGGGTTGCTGTGGGTTTTCTGGGTTGTATGACCATATTCCAGGGAGGTTTCCATGGCTGAGTGCGGATCTGAACCCTCGTCTCTTGTCATAGTGCAACGTATGATTTGGGTTGCTGTGGGTTTTCCAGGTTGTATGACCATGTTCCAGGAGGTTTCCATGGCTGAGTGGGCATCTGAACCCTTGCCTCTAGAGCAGGGGTCTTCAAACTTTTTAAACAGAGGCCCAGGCCACAGTCCCTCAAACTGTTGGAGGGCTGGATTATAATTTGGAAAAAAAAAAGAATGAATTCCTATGCACACTGCACATATCTTATTTGCAGTGCAAAAAACACTTAAAAATGAAGAACAATTTTAATAAATATAAATTTAGTATTTCAGTGGGAAGTGTGGGCCTGCTTTTGGTTTTTTTTTATGAGATAGGATTGTTGTTGTTGCTGTTGTTGTGTGCTTTCAAGTAATTTCAGACTTAGGTTGACCCTGAGCGAAGGCCAGGTAAATAACCTTGGAGGGCAGTATCTGGCCCTTGGGCCTTAGTATGAGGATCCCTGCTCTAGAGTCATAGTGCAACATATGATTTGGGTTGTTATGGGTTTCCAGGTTGTATGGCCATGTTCCAGGGAGGTTTCCATGTCTGAATGTGGATCTAAACCCTTGTCCCTAGAGACATAGTGCAACATATGATTTGGGTTGCGGTGGGTTTTCCAGGTTGTATGACCATGTTCCAGGGAAGTTTCCATATCTGAATGCGGATCTAAACCCTTGTCCCTAGAGTCATAGTTCAACATATGATTTGGGTTGCTGTGAGTTTTCTGGGTTGTTTGACCATGTTCCAGGGAAGTTTCCATGGCTGAGTGGGGATACGAACCCTTGTCTCTTGAGTCATAGTTCAACATATGATTTGGGTTGCTGTGAGTTTTCTGGGTTGTTTGACCATGTTCCAGGGAAGTTTCCATGGCTGAGTGGGGATACGAACCCTTGTCTCTTGAGTCATAGTGCAACATATGATTTGGGTTGCTGTGAGTTTTCTGGGTTGTATGACCATGTTCCAGGGAAGTTTCCATGGCTGAGTGGGGATACGAACCCTTGTCCCTTGAGTCATAGTGCAACATATGATTTGGGTTGCTGTGAGTTTTCTGGGTTGTATGACCATGTTCCAGGGAAGTTTCCATGGCTGAGTGGGGATACGATCCCTTGTCTCTTGAGTCATAGTGCAACATATGATTTGGGTTGCTGTGAGTTTTCCGGGTTGAATCTCCATGGTCGGGTACATGGCCATACAATCCGGAAAACTCATAGTAACCAAGTAATTCCAGCCATGAAAACCTTTGACAAAACATATGATTGGTCAAGAATATTGTCTTAGTTAGCACACAATGCCAGTATAAACCAGTCCATGCATTCTAGAGATGTTCTGACTAATGCCTGCCACTAGCTATGAGAGTCAAGTAAGTTAATATTCACTAGCATTATAAATAAAACATATTGCTAGCCCTTCTAAACCTGGAGGAAATGTCAGAATGGAAAGTATCATATAGAGAGAGATAGTGTGTTCAGCCGAAACATTTCAAATTATTTTGTATTGGTCCTGCAGCTGTATAAGGGGGAATGCAATTGACACTCCAACAAAGCCTTTATTCAGAAGAGTCCTATCTCGAAATGCAGAAGCCCAGGAGAAGATGAAAAGAAGCCATACAAAGAGATGGCACAAGTAATTAAAATAGCAAGGCAAGTATCACCTGCAGTGATAACAGGCGGGCTTGGTCGCCAAGTTTTCACCGTAGCAGCCAAGAAGCTTCAAAATCAGTTTCACAAAGTTGTTTGGCAGATGAAAGCGGAGACTTAAAAGAAAGCCCTGCAAATTTCCTACTAAAGGTGATGAATCATCCCAGCTTAAGTGACAGCAGAAATGCTGGAAAGACTGACGGAAGAAAAAGGGACTGGGTGAGTGGCTGATCCTTAGCGTGAGAAAAAGAGTGACCTTGTTTCAGAATGGAAAAGAAGAGGTCAGATTTAGGTGTTTCGAAGATGAGAAGATGGGACATTATGTACTTGAGGCCGAGGGGGCAACGAGAAGGAGCGGGTGTAGGAAATCGCAAGTTGCAATGGCTGTCGGCGGAGTAAAAGTGAAAGACAATGAAAAAACAGGGAGTAATTTTGTCTCAAAGCGGAAATGGAGCTGAAAGGATGAAATTGCACAATACCAACAACACAAAAAGGAAAAAAGCCAAACCTCTCCAGCTTGCTTCCCTATATGTATATATATCCATATGCATACTTTTAGGTAAACAACTGCAGGTGTGCTTATTAATTAAACTTTCCTTATTCAAACACTTATGCCTTGCTTTCTATTTAAGACTCTCGGGATCACATGCTTTCGACATATCCTGCCTAATTTAAAACAGTATAGAAAAACAACAACACAGCATATTAGACAACTTAACAAATTAAAAAGACATATTAAAACCTGTTGAAATAGTTCAGAATGATTTCAAATAATGTACGTGTGAAGCTTTGTATAAAACCAACTTTTCTCAGCACTGGAATGACAGCAATATTGGTAGCAATCATGCATCTGAGAGAGGATAATCCATAACTCGGTGCCATAACAAAGAAGGTCCTCTCCTTTGAAACCAGTTACATATTTTGTAGGGCAGTTAAATTTTGCCTCAACTTCAGATTTCTAGGAGACTTTATGAGAACCCCACAAAAGAGTCTAATTGGAGAGTTACTAGTCAATGGAGTACTGCGGCTGAATTTTCCACCTCCAGGAAAGGCCATAGCTTGTGGAGCAGTCAAAGCTGGCCCCAAACACTCCAAGTTATAGAATCCACTTGGTGCTTCTGTGACCAAGATGGATCCAAGAATACTCCCAAACTTTGTATTTGTTTCCACAGGAGGAGTGCCCCCCCCATCTAGGTTGTTGTAGCTCAGCCTCAGCCAGGGTCTGAGGATGGGTTCACTGATGACTCAGAAGGGATTGTGGGATTTCTTGGGGTTCAAAGTGATGCAGATTCAGGCCAGGGAAATTAAACTGGCTCTAATAGTGGTGAGCTCCATGGTCAGGAGCCAGAAACAACATCATTAGATAAGGGGTTGAGTGAAGAAGAATTAAGTTAAATTGAACAATCTCAAGAGAAAGCATCTGATGTTACAGAGATAAGCAAAAGTCTTCATTTACAGTTTAGAGCAGATAATCAGCTCCATAGGTCTGAGGGAGTATGTGGGAAAGAGACAGAGAAAATTTGTGGGAAATGACATGATTTCATGAGTGTTTATTAACAGCCGGTTGTTTAATTCCGGCAATGTTTGCTTTTGAGGGAGAAGCTAGGCCTGAGTTCTTGTGTCAAGTCAAGTCCTGGTTTTGGATTCAAGTATCCTTGAAGTTTTCTATAGTCTTGATTTATTATTCCTGCTCAAGCATTTCAAAGTATAACTTTTGTTTATGGATTTATGCTGTGCTTGTGAGTTTTGGCTATTCCTGGAATCCAAAATTCCTATTCTTGGATTTTAATGAGACATTTGGATTTCTATGTTGCAGTCACCTATTGCTAAACCTTTTTGGATTATCCATCTCCTTTCCTATTTCCTGCTTTTCCATATATTTTATGTGGGTTTTTTTACAATGAAAAGTTTGCTTATACTCTGGACTTTTGTGTGGTGCTGTGGTCATAGGTGGCTCCAGAGGTGCAACAGTCATTCCTTTCCCATACTTGAGAACCATCACTCAACAGAAGCTCCATTCTATCAGGATTCAGCATTAGTTTGTTGACTCTCATCCATCCAGTATCCAAGCATTGATCTAGTACTTGCACATGACCAAATTATTACAACAACAATGATAAGTAGAGCTGAATGTCAACAGTATACCAATTGTTGCATCCCAGATCAGGAAACGAGACCATAAGATTAAATCCACCACACTGGACTGTAGGAAAAACAATCCTTCTTTATTGATGAAAAACCGGTTACAAAAAAAAAGGTAAATGCAAAGTCAAAAGGCCACAATAGAAACACAGCAGTCAGGAAAATCTCTGAACTTGAGCAAAATTCCAAAAACCACAGTACAAAACCCAGGAACCTGTTAGCATCTCACTAAACATGTACTTGAAAACTAGAAGCCTCTGGGATTACCGGCCATGGAACACAGGAATTTTGCCAAGGCACAGCCGCAGTCCAAAATGTTGCTTGATCTAACGAGACAACCAGGGGGAGGCCTCTTAAACCAAAGAAACTATTCCTTGAAACGCCCCTTGGCTTTGAAGCCTGAGCCTGTCTCTCCTGTAATCTATTTGACCTTCGTAGAAACTGTGAATCACTCCTGTTTCTAGCTATCTGTTCCCTTTGGTCCTCATTTAAAAACCCAGGTGTGATTTCCTCTGGAGAGCTATCACGGCTGGATTCCAAAACATTTTCATCAGGATGTTTAGTTTCACTTTCCCCGCCACTGACCTCAGCATCAACACTATCAGGGAAAGATACATGTTCAGTGGCTTGCTCAGTTGCATCAGGAAATACAATCAGAGAATCAGGTTCACCCAGAGATTGAGGCTCAGGTTCACACGGAAGCTGAACCCCAACACCTGGACGTTTTCTATAGTCTTGATTTATTATTCTTGCTCAAGTATTTCAAAGTATAACTTTTGTTTATGGATTTATGCTGTGCTTGTGAGTTTTGGCTATTCCTGAACTGTGTTACCCTTGGATTTTAATGAGACATTTGGATTCCTGTGAGGCTATCACCTATTGCTAATCCTTTTTTTTTTTTTTTGGATTATCCCTCCCCTTTCTTATTTCCTACTTTTTCATGTTTTTTTTTACAATAAACTGATTAGACTCTTGTGTAGTGCTGTGATCATAGGTGGCTCCAGAGGTGCAACAGTCATTCCTGTATTTGAGAACCACAGAAGCTCCATTCTATCAGGATTCAGCATTAGTTTGTTGACCCTCATCCATCCAGTATCCAAGCATTGATGTAGCACTTGCACATCACCAAATTATTACAATAACAATGATAAGTAGAGCTGAATGTCAACAGTATACTAATATAACTTGACTCCAAATCCTTTTATGACTTCTTCCAGTGGCTTCATATTGATATTGAACAGTATTGGGGATGAGACTGAAACTCTGAGGTTGCCCCACACCTTAGAGACTATGGTACTGAACAGGAATCCTCCCACTGCTATTCTCTAGAAGTCTCCTAGATAAGAATAGAACCAGATATTTCAACCAATTAATTAAATTAACTTTGAATGTGCAATTAAATCAGGGTGGCTTTCTGGGGCCTCATCTTCTCATGGGTGGAGAACAGGACACTGGGCTTCTATATGGAGTTCTTCCTTCCACCAGCCATGAACACTTCCTTTCACAACAGATATCCATAGTAATTTGGCCACATCATGAGAAGAAAGGAAAGCTTAGAGAAGACTATGATGCTAGGGAAAATGGAAAGAAAAAGGAAGAGGGGCCGACCAAGGGCAAGATGGATGGATGGCATCCTTGAAGTGACTGGATTGACCTTCTAGGAGCTGGGGGTGGTGACGGCCAACAGGGAGCTCTGACGTGGGCTGGTCCATGAGGTCATAAACAGTCAGAAGCGACTGGATGAGTAAACAACAAAAACATCCATAGAACTTTGTTCTCTCAGTAGTTTGAATGTGATGAGCATTTTTGCCATCCTATCTACTCACTCAACCGAATTTTGGATCTTATCTGCCACAAGCACAATATATTATAGATGTTATTTCTTTCCTTGCAATATAAGTGTTCCTCATAGATGTTTTATTAAAAAGCAACTTTCAGCATCAAACCTGGTCTATATTTACACAGCGTATCCTCAGGAATTCAACGCTAAATTCCTTGATCAAAGCAAGCTCAGTGTGGAATCTAAATTCATGATTTAAAGAGGGAAAGAGAGGGAGAGAACAGCCACTCTCTATGCCTGTCAATACTTTTCAATCCTGATTTTGATTAAAAAAAATGCTTTATTCTCTCCTTAAAATTCCTCAAGTGACAGAATATAATTTAGATCTCCTTTTTTAAAAAAATCCTCTCATCAAAGATCTCCCCGCTCACCCCCAAGCATGAATATGTTTAGACTGGCACCCAAACCTTACTCCTGGTAGATGCTACTGAAAATAATTGTGAATGAGTAGATGAAAGATCAGGTTCCAGTTCAGGTGACATTCAAATAAGCTTGCCTTGATAATCTTTTGACACTCTATTTTTCAGCCTAATCTACTTCACAGAGTTGTTTTGAGGATAAAGAGGAGAATAGGATCAACTACGCCATCCTGACTTCATTAGAGGAAAATGATAAATAGTTCTGATGAGTAGAAAATAAGGGAAAAAATAGCAACTGTTTTGTTGTTCAAAGATGACATCATCAGGAGATCAACCATAACTTTGAGAAAAATATCTCCATAAAAGACAACTTACTATACATTGAGGTACTGATCCATTTAGTTTCAGTACAACAATGTATAGGAAGTTGTCTTTTATGGAGATTTAGAAATGGCAGAGGAATGAGAGACCAAATTGCCAATATCCGCTGGACAATGGAGAAAGGCAGGGAGTTGCAGAAAAACATCTATTTCTGTTTTATTGACTATTCTAAAGACACTGACTGTGTGGATCATAATAAATGGTGGTAAGTTCTTGGTGATATGGGGATCCCAAGCCACCTTGTCTCTCTCCTGAGGAATCTGTACAAGGACCAAGTAGCAACAGTCAGAACTGACCACGGAACAACAGACTGGTTCAAGATTGGGAAAGGCATACGGCAAGGCTGCATCCTCTCACCCAACCTATTCAACTTGTATGCAGAATACATCATGCCATGTGCAGGGCTTGACGAATCCAAGACTGGAGTTAAAATGGCTGGAAGAAACATTAACAACCTTGGATATGCAGATGATACCACTTTGATGGCCAAAAGTTAGGAGGAGCTAAGGAACCTTCTAACCAAGGTGAAAGAAGAAAGTGCAAAAGCTGGGTTGCAGTTAAACATAAAAAAAACATGATTATGGCAACAAGAATGATTGATAACTGGCAAATAGAGGGAGAAAACATAGAGGCAGGGACAGACTTTGTATTTCTAGGCGCAAAGATGAGCGCAGTCGCAGACTGTAGCCAGGAAATCAGAAGACATTTCATTCTTCGGAGGAGAGCAATGACCAATCTCGATAAAATACTGAAGAGTAGAGACATCACACTGGCAACGAAGATCCACGTAGTCAAAGCCATGGTATTCCCTGTAGTCACCTACGGATGTGAGAGCTGGACCTTAGGGAAGGCTGAGCAAAGGAAGATAGATGCTTTTGAACTGTGGTGCTGGAGGAAAGTCCTGAGAGTGCCTTGGACCGCCAGAAGATCCAACCAGTCCACACTTCAGGAAAGAAAGCCTGTCTGCTCATTGGAGGGAAGGATATTGGAGGCAAAGATGAAATCCTTTGGCCGCATCATGAGAAGACAGGAAAGTTCAGAGAAGACAATGATGCTGGGGAAAATGGAAGGAAAAAGGAAGAATGGTATAGCAAGGGCAAGGTGGATGGATGGTATCCTTGAAGGAACTGGCTTGACTCTGAAGGAGCTGGGGGTGGTGACAGCCAACAGGGAGCTCTGGTGTGGGCTGGTCCATGAGGTCACGAAGAGTCGGAAGTGATTGAACGAATAAACAACCACAATACTATACATTTCTTTGTTTTAAATTTTCATTCAGCATCCCCTAACTATTTTATGACAATTATAAATATCTATCATGGTTAGAAACTTCTTACTAGAGCCTTCAGAAACTCTTCAGTTAGAGCTTTCCATCAGCCGCCAAATCTAAGGAGATTGCTGATAAAAAGCTGCCCTGAAAACACCAGTTTGTAATCCAGGATCACGCCCTTGTGATTCGAAGTGTTGCATCACCTGTAAATACCTTCAGCAGCCTGTCACTCTTAGGAGCGCAGTGACTGGCAGGACCCAATATATGAGACGACACATCACCTACCACCCCTGCAATCTTATTCACATGATTGAATGAAGACATACAGGATGGCAACCACAGTACATGGGCAAAACAACCACAGGCCTCTGTAAATGCTTAGGAAACAATACATCTGAGTTCTCCTTGTTTGCAGTTGAAGTGCCTTCTCTTTCAGACATTTTGGATAAAAGGGAAAAAATGATTTTGATTTAGAGTCTTATAACCCTGATGCCACGTGGCTCCCATCACCCACTAGCACCCACTAACATGTGTGCAGGTCAGTTTCATCTTTAGCAGAAAGGAGAAGATAAAGCAACTTTCCTATACAGTGGAAACTCAACTTAAGAGCATCCCAACTCAAGAATGTTTTGAGTTAAGAGTCATCTCTCAGACAGATTTTGCTTTGACATACAAGCAATGTTTTGAGTTAAGAGCAAGTGCCAAATGGAACCCTAGTGTGAGATTCCAGGGCAATAGGGCATTTATACATTATTTGTTATTTATAACTTACATTTTCTTATTTAAAAACATAATAAAGGGAGGCAGAACAGATTAAAAGCTTTTCAATGCATTTCAATGGGAAATTTACTTGAAATAAGAAAGTCTTGAGTTAAGAGTTCAGTCATCTTAACTCAAGGTATCACTGTATTTTTCAGTTCTGTCTTTAAATAATAATATGCACATTCTTAATCATACAGAGATATTGATATAGATACTCCCAGTACAGTTTATTTCTGCAAAGATTTTCAACATGATCGTTATGTTGGTCCATTTCATGAGACAAATTATTGCAGCTTTCATTTCTATCCGTAGGGGCCACGGTGGTGCAATGGATTAAACCATTGTGTTGCTGAACTGCTGACCTGAAGGTTGGCAATTTGAATCCACAGGATGGGGTGAGCTCCTACTCTTCACCCTAGTTCCTGCCAACCTAGCAGTTGCAAATGTGAGTAGATCAGTAGGTACTGCGGGAAAAGGCAAAAAATGCTCCAAATAGTCATGCTAGCCACACAACCAGGAGGTGTCTACAGACGCAAGCTCCTCAGCTTGGAAATGGAGAAAAAGCACCTCTCCCACAGCAGGAGATGAGCACCGCCTCCAGAGCCAGAAATGAAAGGAGAAGCCTTTGCCTTTGTCTGTGTATTTGTGTCCCATTGTATATCATTGTAACAAGGCATTGAATGTTTTCCTGTGTCTGTTTATATACTGAAATCCACTCTGAGTCCCCTTGGGGAGAAGAGCAAAATATAAATAAGTTGTTGTTATCTGAAGCAAGTCTTTGGGAATGTTGATTAGATTTAATTGCCTGGTTATGGTCAAGTCTCAAGTATACTCTACATTAGAATGGGTTTATTCACAACCATATTCTTCTCCCATCTCTCATCCACCTTCTACCACAGACTACCTACTACAATACGGTCTGTGCCCTGCCCCATGCACAATGGAGGACCTTCTCACAGCGACACCAGAGGCATTCCAAGTGGCCAGCTCCTGGCTAAAGGACTTTTAGCACAATGCCAAGTTTTTAAAACTTTGTTATGTTTTTAAACGTATTTTAACTGTACCCTCAACTCGTTTCTGACACGATAAATAAAATAATCCACCTTCTGTAGAGATGACAATTAATCTCAGGGGGGACAAAGAAAACGAGAAGGTTGGGAGTGGCAGATGATATCATCATATAATAATATATCATATTATCAAAGAATCTTGGAGCTTTGACATGGTGAGAACTTGCTCCATGACACCCTGCGGAGATGTCCTCTGGGAGGGAAGCTGTAATACAAATGATGGGGTTTTACTGCTTATTTATTTTGTTATTTGGCCCCGTATATTTTCAACAGGGAACTTTTGTCTCACCTCTCTTTGGAAGTTATCACTAGGGAAATATAATAGCTGTCTCCTTCCCTTCCTGCTTTTTCTTCTTTTCTGTCTTCTAAATCCCACATGATGCAATGCTAATAGTCAAAGGTTTCATGCTTGACCCAGACCTCATGTGCATCTTTGCAACTCTACAAATGGTAAAAAGCACCCAAACACTGAACAGGATTGTGAAGAATATTAGGAAAAAGATGGACTTGTCATGGAAAAAAAATATGAATTATTGAGGAAATTTTCAGCGCTGAAGTATCAGTTTTTTTTATTTTTCTTGTTTTAGTCATTGTGATTTTCATTGTGCAAAAGGACATTATTTTGAAAAAAAAAGTAACAACGCAACGGCCTGTTGTTAGTCTCAGACAGAGTAAAGCCATCAAATAAATTGCATTTACCAATGTCTTCACTTACGATTCAACCATTGACTCCCATTATAGAATAATAGAGTTGGAAGAGACCTCGTGGGCCATCCTGTTCAACTCCCTGCCATGAATCAGGAAAATCGCATCCAAAGCACCTCCGACAGATAGCCATCCAGCCTCTACTTAAAAGCCTCCAAAGAAGGAGCCTCCACCACAGTCCGAGGCAGAGAGTTCCACTGCTGAACAGCTCTCACAGTCTGGAATTTCTTCCTTATCTACAGGTGGAATCTCCTTTCCTGTAGTTTGAAGCCATTGTTCCATTGGGTCCTAGTCTCCAGGGAAGCAGAAAACAAGCCTGCTCCCTCCTCCCTAGAACTTCCCCTCACATATTTATACATGGCCCTCATCATGTCTCCTCTCAGCCTTCTCTTTTGCAGGCTAAACATGCCCAGCTCTTTAAGCTGCTCCTCATAGGGCTTGTTCTCCAGACCCTTGATCCTTTGAGTTGCCCTCATTCCAGCTTGTCAACATCTCTCTTCAATTGTGGTGCCCAGAACTGGACACAGTGTCATTCCAGGTTTGGCTTGACCAAGGCAGAATAGAGCATGGGGAGCCTGACTTCCCTGGATCTAGACACTAGACTCCTATTGATGCAGGCCAAAATCCCATTGGCTTTTTTAGCTGCCTCATGACATTGTTGACTCATGTTTAACTTATTGTCCACAAGGACTCCAAGATCTTTTTTCACACATTCTGCTCTTGAGCCAGGCATCGTCCTCCATTCTGTCTCTTTGCATTTCATTTTTTTCTGCCTAAGTAGAGTCTCTTGCATTTGTCTCTGCTGAACTTCATTTTGTGAGTTTTGGCCCATCATCTCGTTCATCTGTTAAGAAGGTTTTGAATTCTGCTCCTGCCTTCTGGAGTATTGGCTATCCATCCCTGTTTGGTGTCATCTGCAAACTTTTTTTCTGTTTTTTTCTGAGTTTTATTAGATTTTTAAAAATTAAAATTGTAAATAGGAAAAACCCCAAATGAAAATAGAATAAAATCAGAGCAAGAGACATATCATAGAGATTATTATTATTATTATTATTATTATTAACTTTATTTGTACCCTGCTAGCATCTCCCGAAGGACTCAATGCGGCTTACAAAGGCCAAGGCCTCAACACACAATATAACAATATAAACCTAAAGCAAATTAAAAACAATTAAAGCTATATAACCAACAAGCAATAAACAATACACTAAGACACAATAGATGAGAGGAAAAAGCCCCTCTGAGACATGGAGAAAGTGGCAGGAAGTTCCCTCTCTCCCTTTAACTCTAAAATATCTCAATTGAACATCTTTTCCTAAGAATGAAGAGAAGAGAGATTCGAACCTGCATTTGGATAGGATTTGGAGACACTATCCCCACAAGGAGCCAGGTATTATAAGCAGAAAAGATAGAGAACATACTCTATTTGGTGTCATCTGCAAACTTGGTGATCATGCTTTCTAACCCTCCATCTAAGTCATTAATGAAGATCTTGGATACAACTGGGCCTAACCAAAAGGATTTCAGCCTTTGCACAATAGAATGATTTGTGTGAAATGTGTGTGAAATGGTCCCCAATTGCAATAAAAACATGGGGAAAATGCAAATCGCTTCGGGTGTGAGAGAATTGGCTGCCTGCAAGGACGTTGCCCAGGGGATGCCTGGATGTTTTTGTTGTGGGAGGCCTCTTTCATGTTCCCACATGGGGAGCTGGAGCTGACAAAGGGAGCTCATCCACACTCTCCCCAGATTTGAACCTGCAGTTTCTCAAGTTGCTCCTGACATGACCAAAAAAATGTGTGTCTGTAGGATGTCAACATCAAGGTGAAAGAAGAAAGCGCAAAAGCTGGGTTGCAGCTAAACATAAAAAAAACCAAGATTATGGCAGCAAGAATGACTGACAACTGGAAAATAGAGGGAGAAAAGGTGGAGGCCGTGACAGACTTTGTATTTCTAGGCGCAAAGATTCCTGCAGATGCAGACTGTGGCCAGGAAATCAGAAGACGCTTCCTTCTTGGGAGGAGAGCAATGTCCAGTCTCGATAAAATAGTAAAGAGTAGAGACATCAGACTGGCAACAAAGATCCATTGCCTAGTCCAAGCCATGGTCTTCCCTGTAGTCACCTACGGATGTGAGAGCTGGACCTTAGGGAAGGCTGAGCGAAGGAAGAGAGATGCTTTTGAGCTGTGGTGTTGGAGAAAAGTGCTGAGAGTGCCTTGGACTGTGAGAAGATCCAACCAGTCCATCCTCCAGGAAATAAAGCCCGACTGCTCATTGGAGGGAAGGATACTAGAGACAAAGTTGAAGTACTTTGGCCACATCATGAGGAGACAGGAAAGCCTAGAGAAGACAATGATGCTGGGGAAAGTGGAAGGCAAAAGGAAGAGGGGCCGACCAAGGGCAAGATGGATGGATGGCATCCTTGAAGTGACTGGACTGACCTTGAAGGAGCTGGGAGTGGTGACGGCCGACAGGGAGCTCTGGCGTGGGCTGGTCCATGAGGTCACAAAGAGTCGGAGACGACTGAACGAATGAACAACAACAACAGGATGTCAACAATCCCTCTCAGTAGAGAACACTTTTTCCCTGATCCAAGCAAAGCTTGAGAGGGGGAAAAAGCCTTTGTCTCCTCCCCCCAGAGAAGATAATCCAACCCAAAGTAGTTCCAGCCGGAACTACTTTGGGGGGGAGGAGACTGGAGAAGATTAGCCTCCCTCCAGTCTTCTCCTTGACGTCTACCCACCTCATCCCGCACATTAACAGTATAATTGTGGTTGCTTTAGAGAGCCGGGTAGGAATTTTTTCCCCTCCTGTGTTCCAGGGGGGTTTTTTCGCCTACCCTATACTGTTACCTGAGGGGCAGATTGGGTTTGTTGGTGTTTTTAAATAGGTTAAGCGGAAAAACAGCTAGGAAAAGGAAGCATTCATTTTGGTGTGCACCCAAAGCACCCCCTGCGGGGGGATAAAACGCCATCAATGTAAAACATTGTTACACTATCCAAGGTGAACAAGATAACTGGCTTTAAATTGGGAGGGTCTTACCTCAATATCCTTGAGGAAGATTCCCCCAACACATTTTGCTAATAAGGTTACCCAGGTTTACGTCACCTGGGAATCGGGTGCTTCGCCCCTTTTGAGCCGAGGGGGGTAGGCCGGGAAGGGACACCACCTCGGCCTTATTCACTGCACGTTCATGCTAGTCTGATGATGGTTTTGAGTGTTAGATTTAATTAGGTAACAGTTAATAAAGTTGCCCAATTTTAAACCCATGACTTTGTGTGGTGTCTTCATTTGGGGGGTTGGCAGACAAAGGTCTCCATACGTGGCTGTTCAGCTTAGGGCATCTCAGGTCTGTTTTGATGCATATTTAAACAGCGGTTGTGATTATTCATTTTGAAATGGTGAACATATTCTGAGTGACAGAAACATACCAGAAAAAAAATAAATCTGCCATTTAGACGCAGAAAATGCTTGAGTGCATTAGGAAGGGTGGGAATCATCGACGTGACAACTCCCACCTGGAATCCTTTAAGGAAACATCTCATACTTCTGCCGTGTATCGGAATATATTTGATTGTTATCATGTTCACTCTTGTTAATGTCCTTGTAGCAAATGTTACATATTTATTCTTGTTCATGCTCTGAGAGTCCATTTAACTTTTGAATGAAGGGAAGAACACTTAGAAGAGCAGTCAGAGATGACAGAATATTGTTAAAAAGCGATCATATCTCCAGACCCATCTGGTGCCACTGCGGCAGCAATGTGTTACCAGCTAATAAAATGACTGTAAGGGATGGAGAAATTTCCTTTTCTCACCGTTGAAAGTCTTTTTCCCCCTCACTCATTTGATAGCCAGGAGAATTAAATTGTCCCATGTCATCGGAACCACAGCTTAATGCAAAACTGTCTCCGTTTCACTGTCATCCAATTTTGATCAGGCTGCAATGCTTTGCTTCCTTCTTTCTCAAGATGTTAGAGATGGAGGCATTCCAGAAATACAAGTAGAATGTCCTCGGGGAGGATTCGTGAGATGTCTAATTCAACATAAAAATAAGAAGGAAGGAAGGATGGTGGGATTTAGAGTTGTGTCCATTGTATGAATGGATACTGATGGTGGAATCTCATAAAGAAAGATACATTATTCATTTATAAAAGGTAGCTTTTATTTAAAAAGTGGTGGTCCAATGGGTTAAATCATTGAGCGAATGAAGTTGCTGACCAGAAGGTTGCTGGTTTGAATCCGCGGGATGGGGTGAACTCCTGCTGTTAGCTTCAACTCCTGCCAATGGAGCAGTTTGAAAATATGCAAATTTATTTATTTATTTTTGTTTACTCCATGGTTCTGGGTTTTAGCTTGCCACTTTTGGACTCCTGCTTACTGAGGTGTTTGCCTAACTTTGCCTTGAGTCCCCTGCGAGGTGAGAAAGGCTGAGTAAAAATGTAGTAAATTAATTTTATTGATCATGTCAGGAGCAAACCAAGCAGCTGTATTGTATTTTTTAAACACACACACACACACACACACAAAGTTTGCAAACTTGGCATTCTATTAAATATCCTTTGACCGGTAGCTGACCACTTGGAGTGTCTCTGGTGTTGCTTCATTGTGCATGTGGCAGGGCTTAGGTTGCATTGTAATAAGTGGTCTGTGGTTTGCTCTTCTCCACACTCACATGTCATGGGTTCTACTTTGGAGCCCCATTTCTTAAGGTTGCCTCTGCATCTCCTGGTGCCAGAGCAGAGTCTGTTCAGCACCTTCCAGGTCGCTCACTCTTCTGTGTGCCCAGGAGGGAGTCTCTCATCTGGTATCAGCCATGGATTGAAGTTCTGGGTTTTTGCCTGCCACTTTTGGACTTTCGCTTGCTGAGGTGTTCCAGCGAGTGTCTCTGTAGATCGTAGAAAGCTTTTTCATAATTTATGGCATTAGTGTGCTGGCTGATATCCAAACAGGGATTATATTATATATAGTCTATGCGCGAGTTTGTGTGTGTGTGTTTATACACATACATATACAGGCATACAGTAGAATCTCACTTATCCAACAGGCTGGCAGAACATTGGATAAGCAAAAATGTTGGATATTAAGGAGGGATTAAGGAAAAGCCCATTAAACATCAAATTACATTATGAGTTTACAAATTAAGTACCAAAGCATCATGTTTTATAACAATTCCACAGAAAAAGCAGTTCAATACATGGTAAGGTTATATAGTAATTACTGTATTTACGAATTTAGCACCAAAACATTGCAATGTATTAAAAGAGCTGTGGATCTGAGTGGAAGGCAGACTGCGATGGATGTATGAGTGAAGGTTGGATAAGCGAGACTCTACTGCAGGGGTCCTCAAACTTTTTCAACAGAGGGCCAGGTCAAAGTCCCACAAACTGTTGGAGGGCCGGATTATAATTTTTTTAAAAAAAGAATTAATTCCTATGCAGACTGCACATAAATTATTTGTAGTGCAAAAAAAACCCACTTAAAAACAATACAAGAATTAAAATGAACAATTTTAACAAATATAAACTTATTAGTATTTCAATTGAAATTGTGGACCTGCTTTTGGCTGATGAGATAGGATTGTTGTTGTTGTTATGTGCTTTCAAGTTGTTTCAGACTGAGGGTGACCCTGAGCAAGGGCCGGGTAAATGAGCTTGGAGGGCCGTATTCAGCCCCCGGGCCTTAGTTTGAGGACCCCTGCTCTACTGTATGTGTGTGTGTATGTGTGTGTCAGGCATGGGCAAATTTTTTGACCAACATAAACTTAACAGTATTTGAGTGGAAGACCCCAGGAGCCATCTAGTCCAGTCTCCATTGGCCATGCAGGAAAAGGAGGAGAAGGAGGAAAGTATGGGGCTCCTCAGTATGCTTCATAGAGCCCCAAGAGTTCTATGTAGCACACTTTGAGAACTGCTGGTCTGCATAACCAATGGCTTTACACTGATAAACCACAGGATGGTTTTGGCCACGGTAGTCCACGCTCTGGTTACATCCCACATAGATTACTGCAACGCGCTCTACGTGGGGTTGCCTTTGAAGACGGCCCGGAAGCTTCAAATGGTCCCGCATGCAGCAGCCAGGTTGCTAACAGGAGCGGCACTCAGGGAGCACACAACTCCTCTGCTGCATCAGCTCCACTGGCTGCCAGTTTGCTACCAGGCCCAATTCAAAGTGCTGGCTTTAGCCTTTAAAGCCCTAAACGGTTCCGGCCCAGCCTACCTATCCGAACGCATCTCATCCTACGAACCCTCCAGGAAGTTAAGATCATCTGAGGAGGCCCTGCTCTCGAGCCACGCTTGGCGGGGACGAGGGACAGGGCCTTCTCTGTGGTGGCCCCTCGGCTGTGGAACTCCCTGCCTAGGGATATTAGATCAGCCCCCTCCCTCCTGACCTTTTGGAAGAGAGTAAAAACCTGGCTCTTCGAGCAGGCATTCGGAACCCCGGAATAGATAGTCAAGCTTGAGATGGAGAATGACCCAGGAACGGCCAAGACGATGAAACGGATGAGGATTGGAACGAGAGGATATAGCTCTTTCTAAATTGTTATTGCACTGTCTTTTTTGTCTAAATGCACTTAATTGTTTTTGTTATTGTATTGTATTGATGGCATCGAATTGTGCCGATATGTAGACCGCCCTGAGTCGCCTGTGGGCCGATATGGGCGGGATATAAGTGATGTAAATAAATAAATAATAAAATAAATTTGGTTGTGAAATCTTAGCATAACTTGCATGTGTGAAAAATTAACACAGTGGTCGAATGGTTACTGCAGTCTCTGGGAGACACCAAGAAGTAGGATGCCACCCCAAGGAATTCTATTTCACTTCATTGAACTATAGCATTTGAAAATTCTCAGTATACCACCAGACTACTTCATGGTTTTCCCCCAAACTTCTCGGTGATAGGTTGAAACCAACAGGAACATGATCTTTGCTGGTTTCCACTGACACCTCCTTAGCACAATTTCAAGTCAATTTCTGGAGGCCATTTCATTGTTTACTGTACTTTTACCTGGAAGCTAGATGAGAGATTTAATCCCCCCCCCCTTTTTATTTTAATTTTCATTGAAGAGATTAAAATAATTAAGTGCTTATTAGCTCGGGGCTTGCCTTTCTCTAAAGAGCCTACTTATATAATTGGCAGGCTGCCATTGCCTCCGTTCCTGGCTGCCACTCAGTTTATATGCTCTAAAGGAGAATAAAAGGCCATTGCTTTAATCATACAAGGAACAAGTCTTGTTGACCCAACCATCAATGCTGAGAAGGCTAAACACTCTCTTATGACTAATCCTTCATCATAAACAACAGCTAATAAATTAACTTGTGATGGAAATACCAAGGAACACACAGCCAAATGTAGGGCAGTGTCCTTCTTCCCCTTGAATATGACCTTACCTATTAATAACATAATTCATTACATGAAACGTCTTTATTGATCATTTTAAGGCTGTGTAAGTGTTCCATGTCTACTTTAGTGCCACATATAATTGTAACTGCACTCAAATATCAGGCTATCTGTCTTATGGGGGACACATCCTGCTTTACCAGAGGCAGTCCTGCCCATTTGAATAGCTATGGAAAGGACAACTGCCCATTTGAAGGTGTCCTCTATTTGACAGTGTTAGCCAGCCAATGTCCCACAACATTATCGCCCCTCACTTCACATATTAGGCATTTACTACAACAGTGGTTCCCAACCTCTCAACCATTGCTGATAACAACATTGTCTGTGCGCATTCAGAAGAAGACCTACAAGCCACTCTAAACACCTTTGCAGAAGCATACGAGAAGCTCGGCCTCTCATTGAACATCGAGAAAACCAAAGTGCTCTTCCAGCAGTCACCAGCCAATACCTCTGCAATGCCAGAAATACAGCTCAATGGTATAACATTAGAAAATATTGACAATTTCTGCTACCTTGGCAGCCACCTCTCCACAAAAGTCAACATTGACACTGAAATACAACAGCGTCTGAGCTCTGCGAGTGCAGCATTCTTCCAAATGAAGCACAGTGTTTGAGGACCAGGACATCTGTAGGGATACCAAGCTGCTTGTTTATAAAGCTATTGTGCTTCCCAGAGTCGGCCCTAGGTAATTTTCAATGGTAAGCAAACAGTATCCCCCCCCCCCCCAAATCAATCACTGATATATATTTTCTATTCGTCGTGGGAGTTGTGTGCCATATTTGGTTCAATTCCATCATTGGTGGAGTTCAGAATGCTCTTTGATTTTAGGTGAACTATACATCCCAGTAACTACAACTCACATATGTCAATTTATTTATTTATTTATTTATTTATTTATTTATTATTTATTTATTTATTTATTTATTTACTGTGCTTATATACCGCTGTTCTCAGCCCGGGGGCGACTCACAGCGGTGTACAACATAGAAAGAACAAGATACAAAATTCAAAACACAGTCTAAAATATCCAAGTCCAGCATTAACAAAAAACATCATCATCAGAAAACATCATCATTACTACAAAAGCCATTCCGCGTCGTCTCATCATCCAAACCACAATCCAGTATCATTTTCCGTTGTTCCATTCCTTTCGTCAAGGTCTATTTTCCCCCAAGAGCACCTCAAGAGCACCCCTGGGCAAAATCAACTATACTGTAAATGCTTACTTTGCGTAATGGGTTGAGCCGCCCCTGGTCCTCCCAACCCTGCTATACACCTGCGTTGCCTCCGAAAAATCCTGCAAATCTCTTGGGAAGAGATTTGCAGGAGATTTGCGGACAAATGTCAGTATGCTGGAAGAAGCAAAGACCACCAGCAGTAAAGTGATTCTCCTCCACCATCAACTCCACTGGACCAGCCACCTTGTCTGGATGCCCGACCACTGTCTCTGAAAGCAGTTGCTCTACTTCAAACTCAAGAACAGAAAATGGAATGTTGGTGGGCAGGAAAAAGAGATTTAAAGATGGGCTCAACCTCAAAAACTGTGGCTTGGACACTGAAAACTGGGAAGCCCTGGCCCTTGAGCGTTCCAGCTAGAGTTAAGCTGTGACCAGCAGTGCTGTAGAATTTGAAGAAGCAGGAATGGAGAGCAAAAGAGAGAAACGTGCCAAGAGGAAGGCACATCAAGCCAACCCGACCAAGACTGCCTTCCACCTGGAAACCAATGTTCTTACTGTGGGAAAACATGCACGTCATGAATAGGGCTCCACAGTCACCTACGTACCCACCACCAGGACACCGATCTTGGAAGACAATCCTTCTCGGACAACCAGGGATTGCCTAAGTAGGTAAGTAAGTAAAAGGTGTTCAACCTGTGGATCCTTAGGTGTTTTGGCCTACAACTCCCAGAAATATCTTCCAGTTTGCCAGCTGTAAAGGATTTCTGGGAGTTGAAGGCCAAGAACCACTGTACTAGAAAGACTGGATAAATGCTGCCCTCCAAAAGGTGAAGGTCTCCAACTCACAACATTTCTCATCTTTGAGTATGTTGGATAGGGTGGGAACCTAATGAAGGAAGAGAGGGGTCCAGGAAGACAGTTCCACCTTTTCTCCTGCACTGTGCTTAATATAATATAATATAATATAATATAATATAATATAATATAATATAATATATTGTACTGTAGACATATAATATTGATAATATTATAATGTGATATAATACTACTAATAATACAATATTAGTATATAATTATATATAATTATAATAATACAATATTATAATAATATATTTTATATTACATGTAATATTACCAATAATATTGCAGTATAGTGGTATAGTACAATATAGTAATATATAATACTAATATGTGCTATGCTAATAATTATAATATATTATATGTACATATAATATTGATCATAATATTGTAGTACAATGTAACACTAATAATAATAAAATATAATAATAATATATTTTATATTACATGTAATATTACCAATAATATTGCAGTATAGTGGTATAGTACAATATAGTAATATATAATACTGATATTGTGCTATGTTAATAATATAATATATTGTATGTACATATAACTTGAAAGCCACTCTGAGTCCCCTTTGTGGTGAGACGGGCAGCATATAAATGCCGCAAATAAAATAAAATAAAATAAATAGTGGCAGTGTCTGCCTCGACTGTGGATTGGACCAAAAATGAACCACATCCAGTTGTCCACAGGGGACTCAGGGTGGATCACAATGCTCATATACCTGGCAAACATTCCATTCCATAGACACACAACATAAATAGACAGACACACAGAGGCTATTTAACTTTCCAGCTTCATGAGGGTATGCTTTGAATTCCGGCCACCGGGGGAGCTGTCATTTCACCCTCCACTTGTGACACCGATGGAGTACTTCCTCATTCTTTTTCATGCTGCTGGAGAGTTTTATGGCATCATAAATTAGTTAAAATTAGCCTCACCCTAAATTTCCTACTTGACAGATGCAGCTGTCAAAGGTTGACAGCAAGCTAGACAAATGGTTGGGAGCTTACTCCGACCCGGGCTAGCTTCGAACTCATACTACAAATAAACTATCTGATATTAAAAACAACATCTAAGGATGGCCTACAAATCCAGACCTCTTCCTATAGTGCTAGTATTTAGCTCACAGTGAGTTTAATTATGGGAAAAAAACATTAAATAATGTGATCCACCAAGTTCCCAGTGTGAAGTGAGACATCAATTCTAGCCCTCAAGCATAAACCAGACCAGAGATCGACTGTTAGTACAGACCTATAAGAATAGGGAATCTGCTCTAGTATCAGTCCTTTGGCACCCTGGAAAGTGCTTTCTGTTTCTTCATCCACATTATATTTCTGAGATCCTTTGTTAGTGAACCATGACTCTGCCCTTCCCCTTTGAATAAAAGAACAGTGCAAGCGAGCTGCAGAAGCTTCAGCGGCATTGCAAACTGCATTTTTAAAGGCATCGTTGTGGTGCAGCTATGTCATTAACTGCAGTGAATGCGAAACCCAGCAGTGAGCCAAAATGACAGGGAATAATTTCTCTGTGTCTTAATTGTTGGAGGCCAGGAGTGCCAATGGGCTGTAGTTAGGAGGATTAGCAAAATCATGCCCAGAACAGACGGCTTTTGTTTTCACATTGTGGATGCACACAGGCTTTGATTGAGCCAATGCATCTTAATGCATGTGTGCATGAAGCGTTCCCGGCTCCCCGTTGTCACAATCATCGCTGTACAGGCACAACGCACCACATGAAACTTCCTCCTGCTGTCAGGTGGCTGCATCGCCTCTCTTAATCTTAAATGGCCACCTGAGCGCCATGTGATAGACATTTCATCTCATCGCTGATGCAGTCTTTGCCCTTTTCAGAGGGAGCATTGTCAGATTTATCCGGAGCTGCTGCATGAATCAGATTTCAGAAGGAAAATTCCATTGGTCACTCCAGACTATTCTCATCCTTCTTTTCTTTCCTCCATATGTTATCACATAGCATGTATGTAGACTTGTGTTGTTTATTCAGTCATTCAATATACATTATTTTTACTTATCTTTACAGCAGGGATGGTCAGATAATTGATTTACTAACTTATTTTAGTGGCATCGAATTTTGCCTTTTTTGTAAGCTGCCCTGAGTCCCCTGCAGGGTTGAAAGGGACGGGATATAAATACTAGGCATGGTTAGGTACCGTCGGAATCTTCCGAATTCAAAATAAAGTCGAAAAAAATGCCTTTTTGAAGTGATTTTGAAGTTTTTAAGAAAACCGGAAGCCCCCTTGCCCTTCCAAAGCTTCTCTCGCCATTTTTCTTCCGACTCATGAAGTGACTTGGAAGTGACTGAGTGTTTGGAGGCAAGAAGCTTGCATGCTAGGATGCTAGCCTCCCAGCCAACGAGGGGAGACGTTTTGGGGAGTGGAGATGCAGGGATTTGGCACAGCAGCCATTATGCTATATAAAGGGCAGCACATAGCTCAGAGGCTCATTGTGAGCCCAGGAAGGGAAGAGGAAATAGAAAGGGAAGGGAGGTTGTGAAGGGAGATTGGGAGAAGAGCGACTGGAAGAGCAGGGCAAGCAGAGAAGGGCTGGGAGCAGGGCTGTTGCCTGCCTGCCTGCCTTGCAGCCACTTATACGTTTTTGCTGTTGGGGTTTGGAACGGGTGGGTGACGCATGTGTGGGTAATATTGGGGTGTGAGGGCGCTCTGGCACCACGAGATGAAGAGCCAACCTTCAGAAATGGGGCCACAAAGTGGAGTCCACGACATGCGAGTGTGGAGAAGGGCAAACCACAGACTACCTACTGCAATGCAACCTGAGCCCTGCCACATGATGCAAAAGGGAGGACCTTCTTATGGCGACACCAGAAGCAGTCCAAGGGGCCAGCTTCTGGTCAAAGGACATTTAGTATAATGCCAAGTTTGCAGACTTTGTCTTTTTAAATCATTACAGGTGTGTTCTCAGTCCATGGTTAGTAGCTTCTGGCACAAATAAATAAATATAATATAATACATAAACATTTCTTAGGGCTCCAGGAAAAACTTTTGCTTCAAAAAGGTCCCCACAGCTGAAAAAGTTTGAGAACCTCTGATGGAGACAATGAAAAAATTGAGATTGCAGTAAAAAAAAATGGGTACACTACTATGCTTTGGAGCCCCCGGTGGCGCAGTGGGTTAAACCACTGAGCTGCTGAGCTTGTTGATCGAAAGGTCGCAGGTTCGATTCCGGGGAGCGGCGTGAGCTTCCGCTGTCAGCCCTAGCTTCTGCCAACCTAGCAGTTCGAAAACATACAAATGTGAGTAGATCAATAGCTACCGCTCCGGCGGGAAGGTAACGGCGTTCCATGCAGTCATGCCGGCCACATGACCTTGGAGGTGTCTACGGACAACGCTGGCTCTTCGGCTTAGAAATGGAGATGAGCACCACACCCCAGAGTCAGACATGACTGGACTTAATGTCAGGGGACTACCTTTACCTTTACCTACTATGCTTTATTATCCTAATATGTAACTTATATTCTGGGGGAAAAAATCACTGCAATAATACTTTCCAGTACAAAATGGGAACAAACAAGTCTTCATTCTATCATCCAGCCTTTTAAAATTCTACATAAAAACCAGGATTAGACTCAGAAAAAGGACGAGTAAAAACTAGAGAAAGAAAAAGCTTTGAAGATATGTAGACACAGCATTATATTACACCAAAATCTTGGAATGACTATTGAAAGAAAGTCGAAAAGGTTTACATCTGAATATGAAGAAAACAAAAAAATATAATGCTCCCGATGTGATTTATATATCTTTAAAATGAATGATAAAGACATTGAAATCTTGATGTTTATGCCTTGGCTTAGGTATAAATCAAAATACAGACTGTGGGAATCAAGAAATCAAAGAAGACTAAAACTGAGAAGGTTGACTATTGGGAAATGACATAAAAGCCTCATGTGTAAACATATATCAATGATTACACACGTCAGAATAATGTATGTCACTGTATTTCCAATTTCTATGTATAGTTGTGAAAGATGGACAGTGGGGAAACCTGACAAGAAGAAAATCAACTCCTCTGAAATGTGAGATGCCGTGGACGACGGAGAAGACAAATAAATGGATCCAAAGCTGAAGTCTGGTCCTAGAAGCTGAAATAATTAAGCTAAAGCGATTGGATTTTGGCCATACGATGAGATGACATGATTCATTAGAAAAGATAATAATATTCAAGGAAATTGAAGGCAGTAGGAAGAGAAAAATACCACTTTTCAGGTCGATGGACTCAATCAGGGACACTGCACCCTTGAATTTTCAGGTCATCTAATGGCAGGGTATCTTGGAGAGCTCTTATTCACAGTGTCATAATAAGTTAACGATGATTTGAAAGCAATGAGCAAACAGCACCATGTACGAGGGTTGAATGAAAAGTAATGCCTCCTCCTTCGTAACTCCTCAACAGATGGCCATACTGGTATGCGGCAGGTACTGGCTTGTTCAGTAGACTCTCCTCTACAGTTCCTTTTTGGCAGGAAGCCTTAGCATTGAATGGTTGTGTTGTTAAAGTGCAAAGTATGGAACCCTGCGCAAACAGTCGGTCAATGCGACTTAAGCAACGTGCAGTCATTGAATTCTTGACAGCAGAAGGTGCCACCTCAACATCTTTAAACATACTCGCACAATACTCACATCAACACTATCATCATAAACAGCTTGCATTCTCTGATTAATCTCCTTCTGCTGTCAAGAATTCAATGACTGCAATTTGCTTAAGTTGCATTGACCGACCGTTTGGCAGGGTTCCATACTTCGCACTTAAACAACACAACTGTTCAATGCTAAGGCTTCCTGCCAAATGGAACTGTAGAGGAGAGTCTACTGAACAAGCCAGTATCTGCCACATACCAGTACTGCCATCAGTTGAGGAGTTATGTAGGTGGAGGCATTTCTTTTCATTCAACCCTCATAGAAATCCCACAGTTTAATGTCACTATAGTTACTGAAGTACTATGCAATTTCTATAGCTATGTGGCATAGACACACACTATTTTTAAGATGGGGAAAACAAACATATATGTGATTATGGCATTTCCCACAAAGGCTTGCTTTATGCCATAGTTTAGGGAGGATCACTGTGTCTCTTGAAGTGAATTACATCCAGCCTATGTTATCTGCGTTCCTACTTCTCTTTTATTGCCTCTCCAGACAACAATCTGGGTTTTCTTACAACCCATATTTGCTTTCTGAGTTAAAGCGTCATCTGGACAAGACAAGAGAACCTGGCAGATGGGCCCTCTTAGGATTCAAGGGCAGCCCTGAAGATTTACAGGGGACCATTACGTTGGAAGTCTTGAACGCAGGCTGACTCTCATCCACGGCACTATTTTAAGCCATTCCTTCTGTTTTCATCTCCTTTAGGAAACAATAATGCAGCATTTTGATTACACTTATGGACATAATGAAAGACAGGAAAAACAAAGATACGATGGATGCTGTAATAACACGGGGTCAAGTGTCATTAGCACACATATTTGCTTTGGTCTTTTATTATTCTATTGCTGTAGCAATACCCTCTTGGCTTAGAAATCTGAAGATGTGACTAATTAGATAATATTGTGGCTTCATAATATTAGACTATTTACACTAGGCATGTGTATTTACTATGTAATTCAGTAATTAATTTGGCCAGTCTATTTTGCTTAGGACTTCCAACAGAATTCAGGCCATAAGGTGAAAGTAAATGTTTTCCCTTGACATTAAGTCCAGTCATGTCTGACTCTGGGAGCTGGTGCTCATCTCCATTTCTAAGCCAAAGAGCCAACGTTGTCCATAGACACCTCCAAAGTCATGTGGTTAGCATGACTACATGGAGTACTGTTACCTTCCCGCCGGAGCGGTACCTATTGATCTACTCACATTTGCATGTTTTTGAACTGCTAGGTTGACAGAAGCTGGAGCTAACAGCAGGAGCTCACCCCGCTCCCCAGATTCAAACCTGTGACCTTTCAGTCAGCAAGTTCAGCAGCTCAGTGGTTTAACTCACTGTGCCACCAAGGGCTCCTTATTAGGGTCAAAGTAAAGGTAAAGGTTTCCCCCTGGCATTAAGTCCAGTCGTGTCTGACTCTGGGGGTTGGTGCTCATCTCCATTTCTAAGCCAAAGAGCTAACGTTGTCCATAGACACCTCCAAACTCATGTGGCTGGCATGACTGCATGGAGTGCGGTTACCTTCCCACTGGAGCGGTACCTATTGATCTACTCACATTTGCATGTTTTCGAACTGCTAGGTTGGCAGAAGCTGGAGCTAACAGCAGGAGCTCACACCGCTCCCCAGATTCGAACCTGTGACCTTTGGGTCTGCAAAATCAGCAGCTCAGTGGTTTAACTCACTGTGCCACCAAGGGCTCCTTATTAGGGTCAAAATAAAGGTAAAGGTTTTCCCCTGGCATTGCCCCACCCGCAGTCAAGCAAAGCTTGGGATGCGGGAGGGCATTTTGAATGACCCCATGAAAGACGCAGACTTGGTTTGGGCCAGGTAGTTTGCTGACCCATGCATGTGAGGGGACGGAGCAGCAAGTTGGGTGAGGCTGCTCTGTTCCTCTCTTTCAGTTTCCTTTGGACGGCGTGACCCACCCTCCCTCCCTATGGACAGTGTGAGTATAGACTGGTCGCACATGGTCCAGGTAAGAATTTTTCCCCCCAAGTTTGCATTGGGGGTTTTTTCGCCTACCCTATACTGTTTCAGATGGGTGTGGTAATTGCCTTCGAGGTGGTGTCATTTAAATAGGTTTCCCTAAGTATTAATAAGTTTCCATGGCATGTTAAAGGTGAAATGGTTATGGTAGGCACCGTGGCACCCCCGCCTTAGGGGGTGAAGGGTGGACTCCCACAAAAGTCCTCAGAAGTTTTCATAAAATGGGAGCTCCCCTTGGGGCTGGATTGAGGGTTCTCACTCTTGAAAAACTCTGAGGTTTGGGAGGGAGCGCCCTCAGGATGGCCTTCCAACTATGATCGGCCGAGAGGTGCAGACAAAGAATTTTGCTTGGCCCTCGGGATCCTTGGTGCACGCTTGTCCTTGGAGGTGGTCAGAGGGAGTGACACCTGGCCCAGGGACTAGGCTCACGAGGTGGCCATTCAGCCAGGAGTTATATGTTGCATTTTTACAGATTTTCCCTCTACAGCTTATTACAATTTCTTTCAATAAATAGGTCAGAAAATGGCCCTTTAGATCCATTTTCTTGTGTCTGACTCTTTATTTCATGGTGTGGATTCAAAAGTCTGGTTGTGTCCAACTCTGGGGATTGGTGCTCATCTCCATTTCTAAGCCAAAGAGCCAGCATTGACCATAGACACCTCCAAGGTCACGTGGCCAGCATGACTGCATGGATCGCCATTACTTTCCTGCCAGAGCGGTACTATTGATCTACTCACATTTGTATGTTTTCAAACTGCTAGGTTGGCAGAAGCTGAGGATAACAGCGGGAGCTCACCCTGCTCTCCAGATTCTAAACTGTGACCTTTCGGTCAGCAAGTTCAGCAGCTCAGTGGTTTAACTCACTGTGCCACCGAGGGCTCCTTATTAGGGTCATAGAGACTTACAAACTTTGTTGAACTCTATTCCTAGTGTTGCAACTAAATATACCAGTGAACTTCACAAGGCTGATAATAGAAACAAGCTTTGAGCACAATATGATCAGGTTCAAGAAGGGGAGCCTACGAAGCCCCCTTCCCATTATGGGCCAAGAGAAAATTGATCTTTTGGCACCCCAGAGCAAAAACTGATACCTGCCCTTCCAATTTCAGGAGATTCCCCAAAATATGGACTGGGTCCCCACCAAAAGCTGGGACATGAAACAGGTTAAGGTTTGCCCCAAATGCACACCTCTACTTTATATATCAACGCCGATCGTATATTTATTTAACTGTTACTTTTCTCAAAAGAATCTTAGAAACTATTCTTAGAGAATCCCATTCCAGAACTCTAGCTTTCAAGATCTTTTTCCAAAAGGCAATAAAGAGGTAATAAACAATTTCCGGCTGCCATGAAGTTCTGTATTTTCAAGTCCCATAGATTAAATCTTCCTTGTATTATCAATCTATATTACATGGAGTTTCATAAAAAGCAATGGCCCAGTTGACAAAAAAAGGGAATATTTCTATATGACTTGATTATCTATTCATGTTAACGTTTGAAAGTGTTATTTGCCAAAATGGATTTTTGCAAGCTGAGAGCTTCAGATTGGATTCTTTGGATGTAAAGGTTTCTTTAAGTCCAAAGCTTACTAAGTCATGGAGCGGGTTGTGGCGCAGCTGGATGGGAGTCAGCTGTGTTATTTATTTATTTACTCTACTTCGGCGACTCAAGATGGTTTAACATCACTACCGAAAGATCATGAGTTCGAAGCTGTCATGTTGCCAGGGCTCTACCTTATTTAGGTTGAGATTAACCAAACTCCCAGTTTTATCAAACAGTTTAATTGAAACAGCACTTACTTGCTGGATGTTTTTATAGTCCAAAATATAAAACACAAAGATAGCATGCAGCTACAGAATAAACAAAAATTGATAGCCAAAATAACTTTGTAGTCAAAAGGGTCCAGTCCAATGGTCAAATGCCGAGAGTTCAATAAACAAAGTCCAGGGATCAAGAGTCTATACCGTAGTCAAAAGCCAGTCCAAAGGTTCTATGTAAGCCGCATCGAGTCCTTCGGGAGATGCTAGCGGGGTACAAATAAAGTTATAATAATAATAATAATAATAATAATAATAATAATAATAAAGGTTCAAGGTTCCAGGGTTCCAAGATTACAGGAGACAGGTCAGGATAGGGAAAATCCAATAGACCTGGGGGGAAAAACCAGCAGCATCCACCACCAAAATACAACAGATACTTTTCTCCCAAAGATCAGTTCCAAGGTAAGCTCCTTAAATTCAGTAACACCCAGCTGCAACCTATCCCCTGTATGCCTCCACCCTTAATTGCTTTTACCTGTAAACTGTGACTTACAAACTATTCAGCCCCTTAGAACCAAGACTTACATTAACCCTTCCATCACCAAGGTCTACCACCACCAAGCAACATCAACTATGGAACATATGACAGAAACCAGCCCGGGTCCCAGCCATTTGTCTAGCTTGCTGTCGACCTTTGCAGCCTGAAATACAGTTGCATCTGTCAAGTAGGACATTTAGGTACCACTTATGTGGGGAGGCTAATTTAACTAATTTACAATGCCATAAAACTCTCCAGCAGTGTGCAAAAGAATGAGGAAGTACTCCATCAGTGTCTCAAGTGGACGGTGAAGCAACAGCTCCCCCAGTGGTCGGAATTCAAAGCACACTCTCAAGAAGCTGGAAAGTTAAATAGCCTCTGTGTGTCTGTCTATATATGTTGTGTGTCGATGGCATTGAATGTTTGCCATGTATATGTGCATTGTGATCCGCCCTGAGTCCCATGCGGGGTGAGAAGGATGGAATATAAATATTGTAAATAAATAAATACCTGATAAAAAGAGAAAAGAACAAGACTCCTGGAAACAAACAGGGATCGAGGGAGTAGCATTTAAGGACACACAAGACATGGAAAGGTCACGAAACTAATTGCATCATTGTAATGTTAAATCTCTTAGCCCAATTATGTCTGCCGCATTAAAAATTATGACCATCAGCAACCGAGGGCTGGAATATTCAAGCAACATAGCCTGAGGTCCTGGACGTGTTTCATTTGGTTATCTTCTGCCTTCTGAAGGTCTCTCCTGATGTTACAAAGTTGACAGTCATCATAAATAAAATAAAACAGGAAAATGGTCCATAATGTATCTCTCCTTTAGTTTAATTCTTCTCATTAATCTACCTTATTGGTTGTGGCATGCACTTGTTTCGAATGGTGGAGGTCTAATGGCCCCGTTTCTCCTACCATCATCCATATTTAGGGCTGTCGATCAATGACAATTATTCCTTAATGAACATGTAATGACAGGCAAGCCCAGCGAGAAAGGAACAAATAAATCCCTCATTATAGTCTTGATTACAAACTAGCTGAGTCCTTGTCAGTTCGGCGTGCTGTGCAGTTTTGTTTACTCAACATCTTCAGCTGTAATCAGATGGATCAATGACCAAAAAGAGCTGGAAATCTTCAATCACGGAAGCGAAATCTATAGAGGAACAAAGAAATCAAGTTTTCTCCAACTGTCAACTCACCTCCTGGGACTTTAGGCACACTTGCTATTGTATTTTCATATTTGATTGAAATCCTACTTTGTCCAAATTTTATTTCCGTGAGAGGTTTTCCTTTTATCAGTTTGTATAACCATGCGTTATTCATTGTTCTGTCAGAACTAATTTGCTAAATTCCTCCATCCTTAGCCCATTTGCTCAGTAGGAAAGCTATCTGTGGTATTTACGAATCAACTGTGCACCTGTCTAAAAAATACAACTGAACAACATCTTTTGCAGTTCACGGAAAACAAAATAGCGACAAACACCAGGATGGTATTATCTAATCTCCTGCACCCAAAACAAACAAGTTCAAAGACCAAAGCTGAGTGATATCATGATGTCATCATGATATCATAGACTTGCAGTCTCTTAAAAGGTAAACATTGGATGTAGGGTCAAGGAGTGTAAAGAGTATCTTATTTTCTTCATTAGCTCTTACTGCAGTGGGTTGTTGTAGGTTTTTTCGGGCTATATGGCCATGGTCTAGAGCAGGGGTCCCCAAACTACGGCCCGCGGGCCGGATCTGGCCCCCCGAGGGCATCTATCCGGCCCGCGGGCTGTGGAGAAGGGTGAGAGGCAGGCAAAGGGGGAGGGAGGTGGTTGGCAAAGGGGGAGAGGCAGCAGGCAAAGTGGCTTTGGCCCGCTTTGCCCTCTGCCTCCATGGGCCCAGGCTCTCCTGCCTTCGGGATGCAGCCTTGCCACATCCCGGAGGCAGGAGAAGGGGGGGAGGTGGCGGGCAAAGCAGCTTGGGCCTGCTTTGCCCTCCATCTCTGTGGGCCCAGGCTCTCCTGCCTTCAGGATGCAGCCTCGCCACATCCCGGAGGCAGGAGAAGGGGGGGGGGAGGCCTTAAATCCAGTCATGTCCGACTCTGGGACTCTCCTGCTCATCTCCATTTCTAAACCGAAGAGCCGGTGTTGTCCATGGACACCTCCAAGGTCATGTGGCCGGCATGACTGCATGGAGCGCCGTTACCTTCCTGCCGGAGCGGTATCTATTGATCTTCTCACATGTGCATGTTTTCAAACGGCTAGGTTTGTATTTATTCTAAACTGCTAAGTTTATATTTGTTAAAATAGTTCTTCATTTTAATTATTGTATTATTTAAAGTGTTTTTTGCACTACAAATAAGATATGCGAGGTGTGGATAGGAATTCATTCATGGTTTTTTTTCCAAATTATAATCTGGCCCTCCAACAGTTTGAGGGACTGTGACCCGGCCCTCTGTTCAAAAAGTTTGGGGACCCCTGGTCTAGAGGCATTCTCTCCTGATGTTTCGCCTGCATCTATGGCAAGCATCCTCAGAGGTAGTGAGGTGTTTTGGAACTAGGAAAAAGGGTTTATATATCTGTGGAATGACAAATACACAAGCATGTGGACAATTTCAACAGAAAGGAGGAAACCATGAAAATGAACAAAATCTGGCTACCAGTATTAAAAAACTCTAAAATTACAACAGCTCAACAACAGAGAGGAAACAAACAAGGACATCCAATCACCTCTCAAAAAAAATGTTTGCTCTAGGCACTATCAGGCCATTATATGCTAATCAAGGTGATCAGTTGAAACATTCACACCTAGCTCCAGCAGACAAGAGTCCTTTATCTCACCCTGGTCATTCCACAGATATATAAACCCACTTTCCTAGTTCCAACAGACCTCACTACCTCTGAGGATGCTTGCCATAGATGCAGGCGAAACGTCAGGAGAGAATGCCTCTAGAACATGGCCATATAGCCCGAAAAAACCTACACCAACCCAGTGATTCTGGCCATGAAAGCCTTTGACAATACATCTTACTGCAGTGTTGCTTAACCTTCCCAACTGATAAAAATAGAGAGAACACAAGTGGTTAAATAATTTTTGATCAAAACCGGGCAACAGCAAGTGCATTGTCTGTAGCTTTAAATAGTTCTTCCTCTGTGCATGAGGCAGGGCACTGTGGACAAGCATACACATGCAGATTTGTTTGCTCTGCTCCACAGTCACACAAGGTGGAGGGTTCTTCTAGGTAGTGCCATTTTGGCAGGTTGTCCTTTGGTCTGCCCACTCCACTTCTGAGTCTGTTCAGGGACTTCCAAGTTAATAATAATAATAATAACAATAATAACAATAATAACAATAATACTTTATTTTTATATGCCGCCAGCCACCTCCCCTAGGGGACTCGGGGTGGCTTACAAGGGACAAGCCCAGAAATCACACAAGTAAAACGCTTCAACCAATTAAAAACATCAGATAAAAACAATACAACACAATTATAAACAACATGAGGAAAAATATGGCTGAGAAAAAAAGAACATAGTTGAGGTACAGATTCAATGAGTGTGATACATTTTACAGGAGCGCAAGAGAAGTGCAACAAAACATTAGACTGGGCTGGAAATACTATCATAAAACATGTTGAGGTAGATCATATGAGGGTCGGTATAAAGTGCAGAACTCAATAAGGACAGGGAAATTACTGGTGAGTTGCTTAATCGAAAGCACACTGGAACATCCAGGTTTTTAGTTGACTCCAGAAGGAGGACAAAGTGGGAGCCTGTCTGATCTCCCAAGGGAGGGAGTTCCAGAGCCGAGGGGCCACCACCAAGAAGGCTCTCTCCCTCGTCCCCACCAACTGTGCTTGATATGGCGGGGGGAGAGAGAGCAGTGCCTCCCCAGATGATCTCAAGATATGCATTGGTTCATACGGAAAGAGGTGATCACGGAGATAAGCACATTCTTGGTTTGCCCCTGGAGGAAGAACCTCATGGGGGGGGGGGGGGGCACCCAATTGGAATTGCTTGGTTTAGCTGCCCAGGGGGACATCGAGAGGAGTGGTGGTTCTCATGAAGCTTTTCCTTGATTTGAGTCTACTGGGAGGAAGCTGATAGCCATGCAGTGGTTGGCTTTCACAGTGTTCCACCTTATTTCTCTCAGAGATAGCAGCAACTTCCTGTTGCACATTGGGGCAGGAGGCAATGCCAGCTATCCTGTAGAGTCAAACACGGCCCTAAGTAATTTTCAACAGTAAGCAAACAGTATTTTGCCCCCCCCCCCACCCCCAACCAATCACTGATATATATTTTCTGTTCGTTGTGGGAGTTCTGCATGCCATATTTGGTTCAATTCCATCATTGGTGGAGTTCAGAATGCTCTTTGATTGTAGGTGAACTATTCATCCCAATGACTACAACTCACATATGTCAAGGTCTATTTTCCCCCAAGAGCGCCTCAAGAGCCCCCCTGGGCAAAATCAACTATACTGCAAATGCTTACTTGGCGTAATGGGTTGAGCCGCCCCTGTGTAGAGTTTATCAACAGGTATAGGTTTAAGACATCCTGTGATTATTTTGCATGTTTTGTTCACTGCTATGTTCACCTGCTTCACATGGACAGACTTGTGCCAAACAGGGTAGGCATACTCAGCAGTTGAGTAGGACAAGGTCAGGGCTGATGTTCTTATTAATTTTGGGTCTGCACCCCATGTGGTACTAGTAAATTTCCACAGGATATTGTGTGCAGCTACTTTGTGCTTAGTATTCATACTGTGTTTCCTAAATGTTAGTGTTCCATCTAAGGTGACACTGAGATAATAAGGATGGAAACAGTGTTCGAGCTCTCGGCCTTCCCGGTAACTTTCAATTTCCTGTTGGCTTCACGGTTACATAGGTGGAAAGCTCACACTTTAGTCTTGGCAGGGTTAGTCTTCAGGTGGTTATCTTTGTAGTAGCTAGAGAGATCTCTCAAGGCATTAGTAAGTTGGTTTTCAACTGTTTTGTTTGTAGTTGTTAGACTACATCAGCATATGATGAGGAACTTGATCATCATAACCTTTAGAAAGGGGAACTTTATCAAGATATGCTATACTTATAGCATTCCCTTTATCTACTAAGAATGTAACTCTATCATTAGAGAAAGAGGGCCCTGGGGGATCTCTGTATGGTACGGGGTAATGCTGACTTTCAATGATCATGTCATTCCTAAGTGTTTACAGACTGCAATAATCTGCTCTAGAGTATTTCTTACTATTGGTGTCCAGCTGACTAGATCCTCTTTTACCCATTCTTAAAAGGTGGGGAAAAGTTTGCTTTCCTTTAGTCTGCTGAAACGTTTCTAGAACTTCTCAAATATTATTACCAGGGACTAGGAGTTAGTGTACACCTCAGTTGTGAGTTATTGCATTAGACAACTAATTAGTGGAGTGGGCATAAGTGGAAACCAAAAACAAGCTAAGAAGTCACTCTTATCAGGGTGCTTTCCTCATGCAGAATGCAGAAAAGGCTGTTTATCAAAACAGCGACAGATACTCCTGCCGCCCTAAAATGCTGATTTATGTTGGTACTGCTAAGTTAATAATGGAATAGATGCTACTATAAGTTAATAATGTAATAGCAATATAACAGATAATGTAACTGTTAAGAGCAATAATGCTCAAGGAGATTAAACTTTGACAGTCAACTGATAGGAATGTATATCTGTCATGGATAATTGGCTAAGTTATGTTGTTAAAAGGATTGTGAATATGATATAAAGGACAGGACTCTCTCTCTCTCTCTCTCTCTCTCTCTCTCTCTGTGTGTGTATCATTTAGTAAATGTCTGTAGAATGCCTTAGCAGACTTTATGAGAAACTATGAAATTAGAAAAGAACTTCGGATGCTTATCTTCGCGATCACATCTTCCCCTATGAACCAGTGCGTACCTTGAGATCTTTTGGGGGGGCACTGCTCTCTCTCCCCCTGCCGTCTCATGCATGCTTGATGGGGACGAGGGAGAGAGCCTTCTTGGTGGTGGCTCCCCAACTCTCGAACTCCCTCCCTAGGGAGATCAGACAGGCTCCCACCTTGTCCTCCTTTCATAATCAACTAAAATCCTGGATGTTCTGGTGCACTTTTGACTAAGCACCTCACCAGTAACTTTCTTGTCCTGTGCAGTCACACCCAGACGCTATAACGTTAAAACTAAGATGTGCTTCTCTCTTTATCTGGGCAAACTGCTGGGGATCTTTCTTTAAAGCAATAACTCAATACTTTCAGCAACTGATGCCAGTCAAGATATGAACATCAACAAAATGTTTATTTCCAGTCCTTGGCAGACTTGGCACAGCTTGATAAAGTTACAACACAAAGAGTCAATTTGAGAAACCATAGAGATATTCTTTCTTTCCCTTACTGAGGTAACCTTTCTCCAAATGGTAGAAAAAATCTTGAGATATTTCACCCTAACCCTGAGCTGCTATGGTTAGAAAGAACAGGTCTTCCCCTATCTAAGCACAAGGTCAGTTTTGGATATGAAGTAATGCTCAATAGCACTCAATAACTATTTCTCTCTATTTCTCAATAACTCAATAACTCAATTACTATCTCAATATCTTAATCTCTCTCTCTCTATAACTCAATATCTATCTATAACTCAATTAGCTTCTCTGTCTAAATAACCCAATAACTCAATTGTGCTCACAATGGGCTTTTCAGAGCTCCCTGCCTGACCAACAGCACATCTGAGGCTCTTTTCTCTACTGAAGGAGGCAGGGGAGATTCCAAAATGGAGATCTCAACCCCAGGAAAAAGGGCAGACTCCAAACCCAAAGAGATACTTTCTAAACCAATAACAGGCTGCAGAGGGGCTGCACCCTGGCTTTCCAGACTCTGATACTGTTTAACTTCCAGGGTGCTGCTGGGTCTGTAGCAACCCTGCGGAAATGCAAAGGAATGCTATCCCATGCAGCTAAAAGGCAACGTAAAGCATGCTCCTGGAAGATGGAACATGTCCCTACTTGAAGTTCCACACTTTACACTGGCCTGCATTTTTCACTGGCATATGTTCTACCTCAACATGTGTTTGACAGTATTTCCTGCCCAGTTTATTGTATTGTTGCACTTTCCTGCGCTCCTGTAAAATGTATTGCACTCATTGAATCTGAACCTCAGCTATGTTTCTTTCAGCCGTATTGTTTTTATATTGCTTTCAATTGTGTTGTTATTTGATTTATTTGATATTTTAATTGGTTAAAGTGTTTTACATGTGTGTTTTAATTGTAATCTTGGGCTTATCCCTTGTAATCCACCCCGAGTCCCCTAGGGGAGATGGTTGGAAGGGTATAAAAATAAAGTTGTTGTTATTATTATTATTATTATTATTATTATTATTATTATTATTATTATGGTGATGCATATGGTGGATCTAAGACTATGTTAAATGCTTCAGAAGTCATGTTCTTAAGCGTGTTAATTATTACCCAGAATCTTAAAAATTTGCAGAGAGATCAAGGCTCAATGCTTATGAAAGTCCATGTGAAATGTTCTAATGGCATATATTTAATGTGATATAACGATGCTTTATATGCAATGTAAGATTATACAAAGAAGCTAAGTGCCCAAACATTGTCACCTCTATGTTTCTCTGTAAAAGGAAAAGTGTGTGTGTGTGCATTAATGCTCATAATACATAAGCTAAAAATACTACTAAAATAGCCTGACCATTCCCATATAAATATGCTGAAATTCTGTGACTTAAGAATGCTTAAGTAGAGTGTTGAAGTTGACTTCTTGGATGGTCTAGTTTAACTGCCATCAAGAGTTGGATAGTCAGAATTTTCCAAGTTATGCGAAATAGGCATTTGATTTCTATGTTGATCATTAGGTGATGTTCATACAACTGTCTCTTTGGTTGATGGAAAAAAGTGTTTGCAGTTAACAAAATTCAATTACTTGCAGCCCTGCTTCATTTCTGGATCATAAGTATACAATCCTACAATCTTTGACTCTGCCTTGTTTCTTACTTTTGGATAATATTTGTTCCAGCACAGAAGATCTCAGGCCCCATCTACACTGTCATATAAAATCCAGATTATCTCCTTTGAACTGGATTATATGGCAGTGTAGACTCAGATAATCCAGTTCAAAGCAGCTAATGTGGATTATCTGCTTTGATAATCTGGATTATATAGCAATGAAGAAGGGGCCTCAATGTCCTCTTTTTTGTGTGCCTCGGAATGTGGAGAATAAATTTGGATTATGATTATATTGATGGCTGATATTATTTGGTCAGTCATTTCCGACTTCATAGTGACCCTAAGGCAGGCATGGGCAAATTTGGCCCTCGAGGTGTTTTGGACTTCAACTCCCACAATTCCTAACAGCCACTGTTCTAAATCCATCTTAGGAGTGCTAAATTGGCTCCAATTGGGGAAGTACACATATTTGTTTTCAAGGTTCTTGACAATGTAAAACTGAACCAAATAACTCAGGCAGATGTTTAACAAGAGTAAGAAACAGTTATTTATTTATTTTTGCAAGACTTTTTTTTTTTATCAGAACAGAACCCAAGTTGGATTGCTGTAGATTTTTTGGGCTGTCTGGCCATGTTCTAGAAGCATTCTCTCCTGACGTTTCGCCTGCATCTATGGCAGGCATTCTCAGAGGCCTCACAACCTCAGAGGATGCTTGCCATAGATGTGGGTGAAACGTCAGGAGAGAATGCTTCTATAACATGGCCATACAGCCCAAAAAAACTACAACAACCCAGTGATTCTGGCCATGAAAGCCTTCAACAATACAAGGACCCAAGTTGACTCACTCTTTTCTGTCAGTGTATTACTTCCTAACTATCCCAGAATCTAAGCTATTCCTCTCTCGCTCATCAAGTGCAAAGAAATGATATAAGAGAATTTAAATACATAAGTTTAACTTTTGCAAACCAGCCAGCCCCCAGCCCTCAAACCTTACAATCTTCCTTATCTCGTGCCAAGGTTTATAGAAGTTGGTGCTTATTTATTGCCTCAAATATAGTTTGTATCAGGGTAAGCTTCATCAGTTGGAATTCATTTTAATTACCTTCATGATATCTGCATCTTCCTAATCTCTTTTTGCTACAGAATTAGCTTCTACTTATATAGCGTTTATTCCGTACACTATCTCAGTGGTTTGCCTTGACTGGGTATTACACAGAAATATTAGAAGGCCCTGATAACAAAAGATACCAAGAGCTAACATCTATGAAACAATTGTGCCATCCACAGAGGGGAAACCTTGATAATCCTGTCTATTTTACACAGTGTTATAAAACTCATATACAATTATGATTGTCGGCGTGATTGTCTGACGAGGATTCTTCTTTCTCAGATTGCTGGAAATAGAATCTGGTGTATTTCCAAGGCAGTTAGGCTTGAGGCTGGAATCCTTTTTGTGTAGTCAAACTGGCATAAATACCAAAGTGCAAGTGGTTGGACTTTTGTGGAGGTTAGACATAGGGATGCAAACTAACAAAATGAAGTTCAACATCTTTATTAATGACTTAGATGAAGGGCTAGAAGGCATGATCATCAAGTTTGCAGACGACACCAAATTGGGAGGGAGAGCCAATACTCCAGAGGACAGGAGCAGGATTCAAAACGATCTTGACAGATTAGAGAGATGATGGGCCAAAACTAAGAAAATGAAGTTCAGCAGTGACAAATGCAAGATACTCCACTTTGGCAGGAAACACGAAATGCAAAGATACAAAATGGGGGACGCCTGGATCGAGAGCAGTACGTGTGAAAAAGATCTTGGAGTCCTCGTGGACAACAAGTTAAACATGAGCCAACAATGTGATGTGGCGGCAAAAAAGCCAATGGGATTTTGGCCTGCATCAAGAGGAGCCTAGTGTCTACATCTAGGGAAGTCATGCTACCCATGCTCTATTCTGCTTTGGTTAGACCACACCTGGAATATTGTGTCCAATTCTGGGCACCACAATTCAAGAGAGATATTGACAAGCTGGAATGTGTCCAGAGGAGGGCGACTAAAATGATCAAGGGTCTAGAGAACAAGCCCTATGAGGAGCGGCTTAAGGAGATGGGCCTGTTTAGCCTGAAGAAGAGAAGGCTGAGAGGAGATATGATAGCCATGTATAAATATGTGAGAGGAAGCCACAGGGAGGAGGGAGCAAGCTTGTTTTCTGCTTCCTTGGAGACTAGGACGCGGAACAATGGCTTCAAACTACAAGAGAGGAGATTCCATCTGAACATGAGGAAGAACTTACTGACTGTGAGAGCCATTCAGCAGTGGAACTCTCTGCCCCGGAGTGTGGTGGAGGCTCCTTCTTTGGAAGCTTTTAAACAGAGGCTGGATGGCCATCTGTCAGGGGTGATTTGAATGCAACATTCCTGCTTCTTGGCAGAATGGGGTTGGACTGGATGGCCCATGAGGTCTCTTCCAACTCTTTGATTCTATGATTCTATGATTCTTGGCACACTACCTCAGAAATTTGGTAACACAGCTCCAGAATTCAAAGATATATCCAATGTCAGTCTGGAAATCATGTAGTATCTTACAGTTTTTAGAAGGAACAACACTAGCATCGTAGCTAACCTTTTCAAAGACACAGTCTATAATGTTCTTGTGCCGACACACCCAGATCCTATAAAATTAAAACTAAGATGTGTTTCTCTCTTTGTCTGGGTGGACCGTGGGGGTCTTTCTTTAGAAGCTCAAAAATTCTCAACAACTGAGGCCACTTCAGGTTTGGAACATCAAAACATCAAAACAGAATATTCATTTCTCAAAGTCCTTGCAGACTTGGCACAGCTTGTCAAAGTTACAAAAAAAACATGTTCTAGAGGCATTTCTCCTGACGTTTCGCCTGCATCTATGGCAAGCATCCTCAGCCTCTAGAACATGGCCATGTAGCCCGAAAAAATCCACAAGAACTTTGTGATTCCAGCCATGAAAGCCTTCGACAATCTCATTCTGGAGATTGATGATGACTCACCCTTCCACCTGTTAAAAGTATAATTAATTGGTCACTTTTGGGGCCAGGTAGGAATTTTCCCTTCCTATGTGGTTCTTTTGTGTTACAGGCCAGGAACGGAACCCCTCACCTGTGGTTCAAATAACCGAGGTGAGGGTGAGTGGAAATGCCTTGGATTTGGGAGAGTCTGGTCTCAATAAATCCTTGGGGCAGAATTCTCCATTACGTTTCCCTTAGTGGTCACACAGGATTATTACAGCCAGGGATCCAGGTGTTTCACCCAAATCAGCCAAGGAATAGATCCGGGATGGTCACGCCATGTTCATGCTACCCTTTAAAATTCTCCGCAAGTCATAAAGTTTAATCATGTAACATTAATAAAAGTTTCCCATAGTTGAACCTATATTTTTTGCATGGTCTTGTTATTTCAGGGGTTGGATGGCAAGAGGTCCTTGTGAGGCCAGGGATAATTATACAAAAACATCATCTTAAGTTATTATTGTTAAGACTGGAACTGGGAACTACTAACATTGCCTGTCATTATAGTATATTATTATACAGAGTAATTTTGCTTTTCGGAGATATAATGACAAACGTATTCATTATATATGTCTTGAAAGCAACTTTCTTCCCCTCACCCATATTTGTAATGACTACTTGACACGGATGTTGCTGTTTCTTGGCCTTTTGTACGCAAACAACTATTTTTTCAAAGTGTAAGAACACCAATTAAGGTTTCTTCAGAACCACAATTTTGCCATCATGCAAAGGGTGGGCAAAGTCAGTCCATTTTGTTTGCCTTACCACGTATTTAAAGATCTATCTAATCAGGCTTTTGATTATATATTTTGCCGGGTGTATTTAACTAGTGCTGTCAAGATTTAATTGTAATCCTGCAATTATTTTTTTATGATATGCAAAGGAGAACTCTCAATGAAGTCCTCAAATGATGAGCAATCAATTTAAAAATTAGAGCAAGTGACTGTATTTTGCTGGCTGTATTTAGACACCATTCAAAACTGGAGACGGCCCTGGAACTGATTATGGTTCCCAGGACTTTTGTTTTTGTGGCCTCCAAGAGAAGGGAACCACAGGAGCACATCAGGTTAAACCACTAGCTGCAGAAAACTTGCTGTCTGAAAGGTTGGCAATTTGAAGCCATAAGCCGGGGTGAGCTCCCACTGTTAGCCTTAGCTTTTGCCAACCTAGCAGTTTGAAAACATACAAAATGTGAGTCGATCAATAGTTACTGACTTGGCGGGAAGGTAAAAGGCACCCAGTGCAGTTATGCTGGCAACCAAACCAGCTACTTCATCACACTAGAGAATAAATCTACTTTAAATCTGATTTCTGCCTCCTGCGGAATCTTGGGGTTTGTAGTTTAGTGAGGCTGTTAAAGGCTCCTCCCTAATCTATAATCTCCAGAACTCTGCAGGAGGCAGCAACTGGATTTAAAGTCCGAACGTATCTCTCCTTATGAACCATCTAGGACCCTAAGATCTTCTGGGGAGGCCCTGATCTCGGTCCCGCCTTCTTCACAGACTTGGTTGGCGGGAACGAGGGACAGGGCCTTCTCAGTGGTGGCCCCTCAGCTATGGAACACCCTCTCTAGGTATATGAGATTGGCCTCCACCCTCCTAACTTTAAAAAAAGTTAAAACATGGCTTTTTGAGTGAGCTTTCCCAAATGCAGTGTAGCAGACAAACTCTGATCTTCGGAATGACTGGACAATGTCATTGGGTATTGATTTTAGTAATGAGACACTGTGGATTTATACTTTTATCGGTTTTGTTTTATTTTATCAAATGTTATTTATGCTAAATGTTTTAATTGTTATTTGTTTTGTAGGCATCACACTGTGCTGTTTGTGAATCGCCCTAAATTACCTTCGGGCTGAAAAAGGCGGTATATAAATATGGATGATAATAATAATAATAATAATAATAATAATAATAATGTGGATTCATTCTCTAGTGTGAGGAGGTCAGAGGAGGTGTCTACGTACAACAGTCTTCTCAACCTGGACATGGAACAAGAGCACCTTCCCATGGCCAGAGTTGAGCCAGAGATTAAAGGGGAAAGCCATGCCTTTGTCTGTGTATTTGTCTGTCATTGCTGTTCACCATATAAAAGGCACTTAAGGATTACCTATGTATGTGTATACAGTAATCCGCTCTGAGTTCCCTCAGGGAGATAGAGTGGAATATAAATAAAGTGTATTATTATTATTATTATTATTATTATTATTATTATTTGAAACACAACAAGATGAGTCCACAGCAGACACTCTGCTGGCTGTTGTATCGGATCACACATCAGACACTTCCCAAGTGTTTAGGACTGTGTGATGTATCGGCGAATAATGCATGCAGATCCCGGTAAGGTGGCCTTTTGCAGCTGGCAGATGGTAATTTTGTCAGTGCCAATTGTGTTTAAGTGCAGGTCAAGGTCTTTAGGCACTGCATCCAGTGTGCCGATCACCACTGGGACCACCTTTACTGGCTTGTGCCAGAGTCTTTGCAGTTCAATCTTTAAATCCTCGTTTCATGTCAGCTTTTCCAGTTGTTTCTCTTCAATCCTGTTGTCACCTGGGATTGCATACACGGGCGGCTCAACCCATTACGCAAAGTAAGCATTTGCAGTATAGTTGATTTTGCCCAGGGGTGCTCTTGAGGCGCTCTTGGGGGAAAATAGACCTTGACATATGCGAATTGTAGTTACCAGGATGTATAGTTTACCTACAATCAAAGAGCATTCTGAACTCCACCAATGATGGAATTGAACCAGATATGGCACATAGAACTCCCACGATGAACGGAAAAGATATACCAGTGATTGGTTGGGGGGGGGGGGGGGGGCAAAATACTGTTGGCTTACCGTTGAAAATTACCTAGGGCCACCTCTGATTGCAACATCGATGATCCATACTTTGTTTTTTAACACAATTCTGAGGTCAGAAGTCTTGTGCTCCAAAACTCTGTCAGTCTGAATTCGGAAGTCCCAGAGTCGTTTAACATGTTCATTTTCCGTAACTACTACTACTACTGCTGCTTCTGCTTCTTCTTCCTCTTCTTCTTCTTCCTCTTCTTCTTCTTCTTCTTCTTCTTCTTCTTCTTCTTCTTCTTCACTTTGGACTCCCCAAACATTTCATAGAATCATAGAATCCTGGAGTTGGAAGAGAGCTCATGGGCCATCTGGTCCAACCCCATTCTGCCAAGAAGCAGGAAAATTACATTCAAAGCACCCCCGACAGATGGCCATCCAGCCTCTGTTTAAAAGCTTCCAAATAAGGAGCCTCTACCACATACCGGGGCAGAGAGTTCCACTGCTGAACAGCTCTCACAGTCAGGAAGTTCTTCCTAACATTCCATTGCGTCCTAGTCTCCAGGGCAGCAGAAAACATGTTCTCTCCCTCCTCCCTATGACTTCCACTCACATATTTATCCCTGGCCCTCATCATGTCTCCTCCCAGCCTTCTCTTCTGCACGCTAAACATGCCCAGCTCTTTAAGCCGCTCCTCATTGGGCTTGTTCTCCAGACCTTTGATCATTTTAGTCGCCCTCCTCTGGACACATTCCAGCTTGCCAATATCTCTTTTCAATTGTGGTGCCCAGAATTGGACACAATATTCCAGGCATGGTCTGACCAAGGCAGAATAGAGCATGGGTAGCATGACTTCCCTGGATCAGAATGGAGCAAAAGCTTCCATTGTCTTCTCTGTGGCCATGCAGAAAAACAAGAAAGGGCAACATGATCTATATTGTTGAGGGTGACATTCATTTCTGGTGGCAACTGGGGAAAAGGGCTACTAGGAATTGAGCTGAAGACACTTTGTATGCAAAGGGTTTGTTCTCCCACTGAGCTGCAGCTGCAGTGAGCTATAACTGCAGGGGAGAATGAGCTATCCGGATCCTTTCTTCTTGGCTACTGGCTCAAAAGAATAATATTTCGTCCATTTCATTTGCTGGTCAGTTGGCAAGCTGGTGCCGGAGACTCTCTGTTTACAAAGATTTGCCATCTTTTCATTAAGATGTAAATTGTGCTAGGTTCCGCTGGATTCCAGCACACTCTTGAAAGACTCAAGGACAAAGGAGATAAATTGTGCACCACTGGAGCTGGTACCAACTCGCAGGGCACTAAAAATACCAGCCAATTACATGTGCCACAAGGCACTCTTCCAAATAAATCCTCTTCCATTCTTCTGCTCCTTTCTCACTGAACGTAAACATATTGGCTGTGATTTGTCACCAGGGTATGTTCAAGCAAGGGAGCTCTGGTCTGAAAATGTTGCTCAGAGAGCCTGTGAAGTTGTATTCATTTATCTTCCTTTCGTTAGGAAAGCCAGCACATTGGCAAAGCTGCCATGAAATGTGAACTAAATTATTATGAAACCCCAAAGAGTTGGGCTATTATGATGATCAGCGTTGTTTGTACTCCGCTCCAAAAATGAAATGAAATAAAATAACACGAGGCCCATAGAAATACAGATTTCTTGCTGAGAGAATTCAAGCACACTAAATTAGAGATGTGACACATACCTTCCGATTTCGATTTGGAATCCAATAATGCATTTTTTGGGCTTGTGTGCAATAAGAAAGGCTTTAATTATGGAAATATTCATCATTTTGCTCCCTGTGGTACGGCTTGTTTCTTCAAAAGCAATGCTGAGCAGCATCAAAAATGTATCATCTTCCACTCCCCATGTACAACTTAAAAGTGGGGCTTTATCTATGTTACATTGACTTTGGGAGGTGCTAAGAAGAATTCCAAAATGCAAGACAAGATCAAGAATGACACCATGACATTAGTCATGCTATGTTTAGGGTATTCTCTGAGCATTTCTTAAATACATCACAAGTCCAAGGATGCCTCTTGCTACCAATTTCCATGTTGGGAGGAAGTGAGTGCGCTATACCATTTTGTGCTGTGCTTTGGAGAGGATTGATGTCACCTGCTCTGTTTCTTCTCCAACTACAAGTTCGATATGATCTCCTTATCCATGGATTCAATATCCACTGTTTCACTTACCCACACTCCAAAAAATTCCCCCCTCCATAAGTGCCTCTAGGTCAGTGTTTCTCAACCTGGGGGTCGGGACCCCTGCAGGGGTCGCGAGGTGGGTGTCAGAGGGTCACCAAAGACCATAAGAAAACACAGTATTTTCTGATGGTCACGGGGATTCCATGTGGGAAGTTTGAGCCAATTCTATTATTGGTGGAGTTCAGAATGCTCTTTGATTGTAGGTGAACTATAAATCCCACAACTACAACTCCCAAATGTCAAGATCTATTTCCCCCAGACTCCACTAGTGTTCACATTTGGGCATATTGAGTATTTGTGCCAAGTTTGGTCCAGATCCACCATTGCCTGAGTCCACAGTGCTCTCTGGGTATAGGTGAACTACAACTCCCAAACTCAAGGTCAATGCCCATCAAACACTTCCAGTGTTTTCCATTGGTCATGGGAGCCAGGTTTGGTTCAAATCCATTGCTGGTGGAGTTCAGGATGCTCTTTGATTGTAGGTGAACTATAAATCCCAGCAACTACAACTCCCACATTACAAAATCAGTCCTCCCCCAACTCCACTAGCATTCACATTTGGGTGTATTGGGTATTTGTGCCCAGTTTGGTCCAGTGAATGGAAATGCATCCTGCATATCAGATGTTTACATTATGATTTATAACAGTAGTAAAATGACTGTTATGAAGTAGCAACGAAAACAGTGTTATGGTTGGGGGTCACCACCACATGGGGGACAGGATTAAGGGGTCACGCCATTAGGAAGGTTGAGAACCACTGCTCTAGGTTCTCCGTTGTTTTTTCCATGATAGGTTTCCAGTAGGCATGGATAGAGTCACGTCAGATAACTCGTTGCTCGTAATAATTTCGTTAAAATTACCTTTTTGAAGCGATATCAAAGCTTTTTTTAAAAAAGTGGAAGTCCCTTTGCCCTTCCAAAGCTTTTTCTGCCATTTTTGTTACAACTCAGGAAGTGAGTCAGAAATTATTCAGCTTGTGCCCGCCTCTGGTCCCTGGCCTTGACTCAAGCCAGAGAAGCCAGTTTTAAACCAGAGAAGGAAAGAATTTCCTCCGCTTGCTTTTCCCTGCTTCTGGTCCCTGGCCTCGACTCAAGCCAGAGAAGCCAGTTTTAAAGCCAGAGAAGCCAGTTTTAAAGCCAGAGAAGCCAGTTTTAAATCAGAGAAGGAAGGAATTTTCTCCACTTGCTTTTCCCCACTTCTGGTCCCTGGCCTCGACTCAAGCCAGAGAAGCCAGTTTTAAACCAGAGAAGGAAAGAATTTCCTCCGCTTGCTTTTCTCCGCTTCTGGTCCCTGGCCTCGACTCAAGCCAGAGAAGCCAGTTTTAAAGCAGAGAAGGAAAGAATTTCCTCCGCTTGCTTTTCTCCGCTTCTGGTCCCTGGCCTCGACTCAAGCCAGAGAAGCCAGTTTTAAACCAGAGAAGGAAAGAATTTCCTCCGCTTGCTTTTCTCCGCTTCTGGTCCCTGGCCTCGACTCAAGCCAGAGAAGCCAGTTTTAAACCAGAGAAGGAAAGAATTTCCTCCGCTTGCTTTTCTCCGCTTCTGGTCCCTGGCCTCGACTCAAGCCAGAGAAGCCAGTTTTAAACCAGAGAAGGAAAGAATTTCCTCCGCTTGCTTTTCTCCGCTTCTGGTCCCTGGCCTCGACTCAAGCCAGAGAAGCCAGTTTTAAACCAGAGAAGGAAAGAATTTCCTCCGCTTGCTTTTCTCCGCTTCTGGTCCCTGGCCTCGACTCAAGCCAGAGAAGCCAGTTTTAAACCAGAGAAGGAAAGAATTTCCTCTGCTTGCTTTTCCTCGCTTCTGGTCCCTGGCCTCGACTCAAGCCAGAGAAGCCAGTTTTAAACCAGAGAAGGAAGAAATTTCCTCCGCTTGCTTTTCCCCGCTTCTGGTCCCTGGCCTCGGCTCAAGCCAGAGAAGCCAGTTTTAAAGCCAGAGAACCCAGTTTTAAATCAGAGAAGGAAGGAATTTTCCCCGCTTGCTTTCCCCCGCTTCTGGAGTAAAACGACTATTTTCAGAGTAAAGACCACCCAATGAAACAGGAAATAACACTTTCAAATCATTAACAAAGGATTTGGAAGTCTTGGAAATTTTGAAAAGTTTTGATTTTTTTTTCTGTGAAAATTGGAATTGACTTTAGAATCAAACCACCAGCACCCCCTACATCCAAAATGAGTTTTGAACCATTTTTTTTTTGGATCAACGAAGCCTAGTTTCTAGCCCAAGTATAGTCAATGTATCTCCATCTATATCCTGCCTCGGAATTTAATATCATCCGGGGAGGCCCTGTTCTCGTTCTTATCTTCTTCGCAAACACGTTTGGTGGGGACAGGAGACAGGGCCTTCTCCGTGGTGGCCCCCCACCTGTGGAATGTGCTCCCTAGCAAAATTAGGTCAGCTCCATCCCTCCTCTCTTTCAGAAAGAAGCCCAAAACATGGTTTTGGGACCAGGCATTTGGATAATAGGTTTGGCAGTAATCATAATGTTTTTGAAATCTGACTATGACAGGTCTGGTCTGGGTCATTGGTAGTGATAATTATAATAGTGGTAATTATAATAGTGGTAATTATAGGTAATTTCTCAGTGACTATTTTCTTTATTAGATCACTAAAGTAAGTTAAGGAGCACCCAGTGGTGCAGTGGGCTAAACCACTGAGCTTGTTGACCGAAAGGCTGCAGGTTCAAATCCGGGGAGTGGCATGAACTTCTGCTGTCAGCCCCAGCTTCTGCCAACCTAGTAGTTTGAAAACATGCAAATGTGAGTAGATCAATAGGTACCGCTCTGGTGGGAATGTAACGGTGTTCCATGCAGTCATGCCAGTGGCCACATGACCTTGGAGGCATCTACGGACAACGCCGGCTCTTCAGCTTAGAAATGGAGATGAGCACCAGCCCTCAGAGTTGGACACGACTGGACTTAACGTCAGGGGAAAACCTTTATCTTTACTAAAGTAAACTAAATAGAGTTGTTGTTGTTGTTGTGTACATTCAAGTTGAATTTGACTTGTGGTAGCAATATTGAGAGCCAGTAGTGGTGTGTGAGCTAGACTATTTTTGTTTGTTTATTTATTTACTTTATTTCTATACCGCTTTTCTCAGCCCTTAGGCTGTTTACACAACAATGCAAAATATCACAAAACAGTATAATGGAATTAAAAAAGATTATAACATCAACAATTAACAACAGTATAACAATCATAACGCCTCAACAATAAAATCAGAATCCACTCTCATTATCCATTGTTCCGTATTCCTATGTTCAATTTCACTGTTTAGTCAAATGCTTGTTCGAATAGCCAGGTCTTCACCTTCCTCTGAAACGCCAACAGCGAGGGGGCCGATCTGATGTCTGCAGGTAGGGCATTCCACAGCCGAGGGGCCACCACTGAGAAGGCCCTGTCTCTCGTCCCCGCCAGGCTATAACTCTGAAGATAAGGCTATCATGGGCTTTTCCTGGCAAGATTTGTTCAGAGCAGGCTTTTTCACTTCCTAAGTCTGAGAGTGTGTGGCCTGCCCAAAATCACTAGGTTAGTCTTCAAGGCTGAGTGGGGATTTGACTCCTGGTCTCCCACTTTCATAGTGTAATTTGTGAATCGGTATGCCATGTTCTCAACATCCTCCTCTTCCTCAAAGTAAAAAAAAAATCCCTTGACAGCTGTGTGCTCTATGAACAGCGGCAGCAGCAATCACAAACATAAATAGATTTCTATTAAATGTCATTTCAAACCGTGACCTTTTGAGTGCTTCATAACTCTTTACCAAGCAGGGCATCGCAGGACTTGAGATGGACCACAAAATAGAAAAGGCCAAGGGTTATCCTAGCCAAGTGTTAACCCTGTTGGCTCAATAGACTAAAAACCCAAGATCAGAACTGCAATTTGGATTAATCAAGTTGAGTTGTGACAATATCAGGTTTCACCTTGAGAAATGTAGAATCAGTTGATTTTCTGTGTAGCCAAAGAGCTTCCAGGCACTCCACAAACTTGCCTTTTGTCCAAGCGTATCCAAGAGTGATTTCACAGCCAATACAGGCTATTAAACCATATAGATGAACCCAGAGATGAAATATGGCATTGCTAGCAAAAGATCCCCATTTGAAACTAGGTAAAGACTCCCTCCCCCAATTGATATGTTGTGACTGAAAAAGGGTGAGAGTTTTTAGTTCAATGTCTTCCCTCTTGATCAGTGTTCCTCAACCTGGGGGTCGGGACCCCTGGTGGGGGGGGGGGGTCATGAGGGGTTGTCAGAGGGGCTGCCAAAGACCATCAGAAAACACAATATTTTCTTTTGGTCATGGGAGTTTTATGTGGGAAGTTTGACCCAATTCTATCGTTGGTGGGGTTCAGAATGCTCTTTGATTGTAGGTGAACTATAAATCCCAGCAGCAACTCCCAAATGTCAAGGTCTATTTTCCCCAAACTCCACCAGTGTTCACAATGGGCATACTGAGTATCCATACCAAATTTGGTCCACACCCATCATTGTTTGTGTCCAGAGTGCTCTCTGGATGTAGGTAAGCTATAACTCCAAAACTCAAGGTCAATGCCAACCAAACTCTTCCAGTATTTCCTGTTGCTCATGGGAGTTTTGTGTGCCAAGTTTAGTTCAATTCCATCATTGGAGGAGTTCATAATACTCTTTGATTGTAGGTTAACTATAAATCCCAGAAACTTCAACTCCCAAATGTCAAGGTCTATTTTCCCCAAACTCCACCAGTGTTCACATTTGGGCATGTTGAGTATCCGTGCCAAGTTTTGTCCTGATCCATCATTGTTTGAGTCCACAGTGCTCTCTGGATATAGGTGAACTACAACTCCCAAACTCAAGTTCAATACCCACCAGACCCTTCCAGTATTTCCTGTTGCTCATGGGAGTTCTGTGTGCCAAGTTTAGTTCAATTTCGTTGGTGAAGTTCATAATACTCTCTGATTGTAGGTTAACTATAAATCCCAGCAACTACAACTCCCAAGTGACAAGATCAGAACTTACCCTCCAACCCCACCAATATTCAAATGTGGGTGTGTTCCGTTTCCCAGGAGCCTGCTTTGCTTTACCTTACAGTTGCTTGAAGTTGCTTCCCCTTGCATTTTTCCCAGAGATGCTGCAGCTCTGCAGAACCCTGAAAGTTAACAGTTTCAGAGGCTGGAAATCCAGTCTGCTGGCCTTTTGCACCTATTGGCTTAGAAGGTATCTTTTTGGGTTTAGAGACCGCCCTTTTTCCCAGGGAAGAGATCTCCATTTTGGAATCTCCCCTGCCTTTTTAGTTTAGAGAAGGAGCTTCAGATGTGCTGGTGGTTAGTCAGGGTAGCTCTGGGAAAATCATTGTAAGTACTATTAAGACTATTAAGACAGCTAAGCTTGATTGAGTGATTGAGTTATAGCTGATTGAGAAATTGAAGATTGAGATATTATAGATAGATATTGAAGAATGAGATTGAGATACTATAGATAGAGAAGACTATTTAGAAACTTATATAGATATAGAAAGAGAGACTTCATTGCTTTATCTCCAGAACTAACAATGAGCATAGATAGGGAAAGACCTGGTCTTTCTAAAAAGTAACAGCTTAGGGTTAGGGTGAAAAGATTCCATGATTTTCTCTGCCTTCTGGGTAAAAGTTAACTCTGTGACTGGAGGAGAAGGGAAAGAAAGAATATCTCTGTGGTTTCATCTATTGACTGTTCTGTTTGTAACCTTGATAAGCTGTGCCAAGTCTGCAAGGACTTTGAAGAATAAATATTCCTTTTTTGATGTTCAAAAGCCAGTAATAGCCTCAGTTGCTGAATATTATTAAACTTTATTAATTATTATTAAACTTTATTTGTACCCCGCTAGCATCTCCCAAAGGATTCGAAGTGGCTTACACAAGCCGAGGCCTCAACACACAACATAACAATACAATCTAAGCAAATCAAACAATTAAAAACAGAGTAAAGCAAAGTAAACAACAGTCACAATACACTAAAACACAATAAAACTGGGCCGGGCCAGAGGGTGAGTACAAAGATTAAAAGTGCTGATGTGACAGGAGGTGTATAAAGGGCTTCTAGGGCAAGTGCGATGTGCGATGTGCAGCAATCATTGGTTCTGATAAAGTGCTTATGGGACTTGGTAGTGGGGATTTCCTAATCTGGGAAGGCGCATCAGAAAAGCCAGGTCTTCAAGTTCTTTCTGAAGACAGCCAATGTAGGGGCCTGTCTAAGGTCTTAGGGGAGGGTGTTCCAGAGTTGGGGGGCCACCACGGAAAAGGCCCTGTCCCGCGTCCCCACCAAGCGCGTGTCTTAAGAAAGACACCCGCAGTTCACTCAGACATAGAGAGCAGCACATCTTAGTTTTATTTTTATGATGTCTGGGTGTAACGGCACAGGGTGTATTGGGTATTTGTGCCAAATTTGGTCCAGTGAATGAAAATACATCCTGCATATCAGATTCATAACAGGAGCAAAATTACAGTTGTGGAGTAGGAACGAAAATAATGTTATGGTTGGGGGTCACCACAACATGGGGAACTGTATTAAGGGTTTGCGGTATTAGGAAGGTTGGGAAACACTGCGCTTGATGATAAATCTCCTTCCATCGGTGGCTGATCCTGCCCAGAGCTGTGATTGCAGCATGACCAGCAGCTTTGATAACTGGGCGACTCAGAAATAATTTCCCAAGCTCCGACCCATGCAAAATACATTGGAAGCCACTGCCTTTGCATTTTCTGCTTCTCCCCTAATGCATCTTCTCTCTGAAGAATGGGTTGATCTATAATTTAAAACATGATGAATTACAGCTCCAGAAAAGCTAGAGTAGGTTGAAATATTATTACTGATGAATAAGTGCAGCTGGATGTAGGCCTATAGTTCAGGGTCAATTAGCGTTTCCAGCAGAAACTTCTTTTGACAGCATATTCTAAATGAAAGCTGATCTAGATTTAAACTTTATAGACCTTTTTCTAGCCACAGGAGTTCCATAAAGCGCCATTTATTTAAACAAAGAGAGAGAAGCAATTTGCCCAATTCAAATTACACAAAAATGTGCAAGAAATCAGGTTTGAGGCAAATTTTTTGCATTGGCAAAAAAACAAGTTTGAGTTATGAATTTTATGGGGCTTTTTTTATAAAAAAGTATATATAAATTGAACATTCTGAAATCAGGTGTATTACGATAGGCATAATTGTAGTATTATGAATATTTAGGCCATGGTTATTCATTACTCAGCCCACAGATTGCAAAAGAATAGCCTGCCAAATCCTGAGTGAATGTCACTGATTTTTCCTCTAAATTACAGCTTATAATGCCCCTGCAGAATGCAGCACAGAATGGCAAGCTGTGACCTTGTTTCAAAATGAAATAAACCCCAAAAAGGAAAGAAAAAAACAACAACACTTCAATAGTGACGATGGTAATTTCCTGCAATACTGTGTGTGCTATAGGAAAAGACACCACGAGGCGATGGTTTTCAGTTTTCGTATGGTAAGATAGCCAATGGAGAGACTTCTTTTTTGGAAAGGTGACAAGATCACATGCAGAAGATCATTACATATCTCTTCTGTCACAATCATTTTATGTTCAGTTCAGTTTATGTTTATGTTTGGAAATGGTTAACATTAGAAAACGTTGACCATTTCCGCTACCTTGGCAGCCACCTCTCCACAAAAGTCAACATTGGCATCAAAATACAACACCGCCTGAGCTCTGTGAGTGCAGCATTCTTCTGAATGAAGCAGAGAGTGTTTGAGGACTGGGAAATCCATAAGGAGACCTAGGGGCTTGTTTATAAAGCCATTGTTCTCCCAACCCTGCTATACGCCTGCAAAACGTGGACTGTCTACAGATGTCATATGCAACTCCTGTAATTATTCCATTAGCTCTGCCTCCAAAAAATCCTGCAAATCTCTTGGGAAGACAGATGGAAAAATGTCAGCGTGCTCAAAGAAGCAAAGACCACCAGCATTGAAGCGATGTTCTTCTGCTATCAACTCCGCTGGACTGGCCACGTTGTCCGAATGCCCAATCACCGTCTCCCAAAGCAGTTACTATACTCCAAACTCAAGAATGGAAAAAGGAATGTTGCAGGACAGGAAAAGAGATTTAAGATGGGCTTAAAGTCAACCTCAAAAACTGTGGCATTGACACCGAGAACTGGGAAGCCCTTGCCCTTGAGAGCTCTAACTGGAGGTCAGCTGTGACGAGCAGTGCTGCAGAATTTGAAGAGGCACGAATGGAGGGCAAAAGAGATAAACGTGCCAAGAGGAAGGCACGTCAAGCCAACCCTGACCAGGACTGCCTTCCGTCTGGAAACTGACATGTGGATCAAGAATAGGGCTCCACAGCCACTTATGGACCCACAGCCAGGACACCATATCTGGAAGACCATCATCCTCGAACTACGAGGGATTGCCTAAGTAAGTAAGTTATGTTCGGTCATACAGAATCATAGTCATAGAATCTTAAAATGAGAAAGGACCATTGGATCCAATTCTTTATTCAGTGCAAGATCTCCACCTGAAGCATCTCCTGCGGGAAGCTATCCAACTTCATTTTGAAGGCATCCAAAGAAGGAGATCCCACCATCAATTTGAGCAAATGATTCCCTTGACTATTATTTATATTGTCATGAAGTATCTTGCCAACAAGCTTCCAGTGATAGTCTTGAGAACATAAAGCAAACCCAGACGAACTTGTGGTGTAATCCCGCAAGACATTTTTATTTCCTTTCATTAGCAGAATCATTCCAGCCACAACTTTGTGCGTGCCATCTAATCCTACGGCTGACATTTCTGATAATGCTGCACTTACTTAGGAGAAAATTAGTACCATAAGGCTCCGGCATTTATCAATTTATAGTGTTTTCCCACATTCTTGATCCTGCATTTACCAGTCTGCATTCAGACTGAAGTTTATTATTATGCATTTATAAGCAGCCAACAAAATAGTAAATTATGCATTTGAAAGCCCTGCTGGCTGACATTTTAAAAGTTCACTGGGCATTTTTAGGGAAGGGGAGTAAAAGGGGAAAAATGGCAGAAATGTTCTCTTAGCACTCAAGATCTGAAATCTGATTCCCATTTAGATGTCATTGAGAGGAAAGTGCAATGGGGAATTCATTAATATTTAATGGCCTAAACACTCTCTACTTTGGCAAAACCATCTTGTCATCATTTGTCCTACATCGGAAAGAACAACGTGTAATTAGATAGGTGTATTAGCCTTGATTGTCTGTCATTGTCTGCTCCAAACACACAGAGCATTCCTAAGTAATGTTTCAATGAAGTGTTTAAGTTTTATCCCAGCGTGTAAGGAATGCTTGAGTAATGCACAGAGATACGCCACCACTAGTATTGGCTCGCTGTTTTGTCTTCTTGCCATTTGGCTCAATTTGTGTCTCATTCCTATGGAGCAGTATTATGTCCCGCTAAGTGTTGCTAAATGATAAGACAGGTTTCCTGGAGGGCTGGTCCATGCATGTATGAACATCTGTACATTTTTATGGGAAGTTGATCTATGACACATTTTTTTTTAATATGAGAAGGTGTTACCTGGTTGATGTTGGAGTGATTTGTGATCCAGGTACATTTGGGATCCTCTTGTGAGGATGTAAAGTGTAAGAGTTTCACACTTTTCCCATCCAGTATTTCTGGCAACAGCCTTGTGAAGAAATACACACTGGTGTCTTGTATGAAAGCCAAACATGTTTTTTAAACCCAAGCCCTTTTGTTTCAAATAAAAATAATGTCGACAGAAACATAATTGTCTACAACAGGGGTTCTCAAACATTTTTAGTCCTGGAACCCTTCTTGAAGCAAATGTTTGTTGTGGAGCCCCAATAAATGTTTATATATTATGTGATATATATATATATATATATATATATATATATATATATATATATATACACACACACACAAACATTTATGGAGCCCCTGGTGGCGCAGTGGGTTAAACCCTTGTGCCAGCAGGACTGAAGACCGACAGGTCACAGATTCGAATCCAGGGAGAGGTGGATGAGCTCCCTCTATCAACTCCAGCTCCTCATGAGAGAAGCCTCCCACAAGGATGATTAAAAAAAAACCAAATATGAAATCATCCGGGCGTCCCCTGGGCAACGTCCTTGCAGAAGGCGAATTCTCTCACACCAGAAGTGACTTGCAGTTTCTCAAGTCACTTCTGACACTATATATATATATATAGAGAGAGAGAGAGAGAGAGAGAGAGAGAGAGTTGCTGTGACCCAGTCTGTGTATATGTGTGTATATATGTGAGTTGCCTGTGGGCTGAGTAAGGCAGTATACAAATACAGTAAATAAATAAATAAATACATACAGAGTTTCGGGGTATGGTGCCATCTGTACGCAGATGGTGTCCAACTCTGTCACTCCTTCCCACCTGCTACTAAGGAGGCTGTCGAGGTTCTGAACCGGTGCCTGGCCGCTGTAACGGTCTGGATGAGGGCGAACAAATTGAAATTGAATCCAGACAAGACAGAGGTCCTCCTGGTAAGACGCAAGGCCGAACAGGGCATAGGGTTACAGCCTGTGTTGGATGGGGCCGCACTCCCCCTGAAGACGCAGGTTCGCAGCTTGGGATCCTGGACTCATCGCTGGAACCCCAGGTTTCAGCGGTGACCAGGGGAGCATTTGCACAATTAAAACTTGTGCACCAGCTGCGCCCGTACCTTGGGAAGTCTGACTTGGCCACGGTAGTCCACGCTCTGGTTACATCCCGCCTAGATTACTGCAACGCTCTCTACGTGGGGTTGCCTTTGAAGACAGCTCGGAAGCTTCAACTAGTCCAACGTTCGGCAGCCATGATTCTAACAGGAGCGGAACACAGGGAGCATACAACCCCCCTGTTGCGCCAACTCCACTGGCTACCGATTTGCTACTGGGCTCAATTCAAAGTGCTGGTGTTGACCTTTAAAGCCCTAAACGGTTCCGGCCCAAGCTACCTATCCGACCGCATCTCGGCCTATGAACCCACCAGGACTTTGAGATTTTCCGGGGAGGCCCTGCTCTCGATCCCGCCAACTTCACAAGCATGGCTGGCGGGGACGAGAGATAGGGCCTTCTCGGTGGTGGCTCCCTGGCTGTGGAACGCCCTTCCCACAGACATTAGATTAGCACCATCTCTAATGGTTTTCCGCAAAAAAGTAAAGACCTGGTTATTTGTGCAGGCGTTCGAATAATTAGTGCAATGACTGGTAATGACATAGGAATGGAACAATGGATGACGAATCTGGATCATGTTTTTTAGTGATGAGATGCTAGTGAATGGTTATTATAGTAATTGTGTACTAATTATATTGGTGCTTGAATTTTGCTGTGTCCTGTGTCTTGTGAACCGCTGTGAGTCGACTCCAGGCTGAGAACAGCGGTATAGAAGTAAGTAAATAAATAAATAAATGTTTGTGTATATGTGTGTTCGCATATATATATATATGTGTGGTTTTGCATGTGCATTGGTTTTTGTTTTGTTTTTTTGTTTTATGCCTTTTTAAGTCTCTTCCACTGTGTTTTTCAGTGTTTTATGAATGATGGTCACTCGTTGGCCTGATAAATCCATTGTGTCCAAATTTGTTGTTAATTCGTCCAGTGGTTTTTGAGCACCAGGACTGTGGTGCAGCTGGCTGGGAGTCAGCTGCATTAAGATCACTACTGACCGAAAGATCATGAGTTCAAAGCCAGCCCAGGTCAGGGTGAGGGCCAGTTTGTGGAGCTTGTTGTCGACCTTTGCAGCCTGATAGACAGTTGCAGCTGTCAAGTAGGAAAAATCAGGTACCACTTATGTAGGGAGGCTAATTTTACTAATTCACAAGGGCATAAAAATCTCCAGCAAGCATGCGGGGAATGAGGAAGTACTTCATCAGTGTCGCAGATGGACGGTGAAGCGACAGCTCCCCTGGTGGCCAGAAAAAGTTGGAATGTTAAATAGCCTCTGACTGTCTGTCGATATGTGTTGTATGTCTATGGAATTGAATGTTTGCCTGCATATGTACATTGTAATCTGCCCTGAGACCCCTGTGGGGTGAGAAGGGCGGAATATAAATAAAATGAACATTATATATATAGGTCTCACCCCAAAGGGAGAATGCAAGCTGTTTATGGTGATTGTGTTGATGTGAGTACGGTGCATCATTGGGCAAGTAAATTTAAAGATGTTGAGGTGACACCTTCTGCTGTCAAGAATTAAATGACTGCATGTTCCTTAAGTTGCATTGGCTGACCGTCTGCGCAGGGTTCTATACTTTGCACTTTAACAACACTAAGTCTTCCTGCCAAAATGGAACTGTAGAGGAGAGTCTACTGAACAAGCCAGTACCTGCCACATACCAGTACTGCCATCTGTTGAGGAGTTATCAAGGTGGAGGCATTACTTTTTATTCAACCCTCATAAGTTGCTACTTTCAGTTGCAATTGTTAACTGATAAACATCCATCTGTAATCCTTTTCAAATAATCTGGTGAGGACCCATTTCCATGCTCTTTAGGTCAAGTGTTTATTTCCCAGGGGTTCATTTGAAGCATCTATCTATCACTTTTTATCTATCACATTTCTAAACATGCCAATCGAAGGCTGTGCCCCCTCTAAAGCATGCCATCTCTTTTGTAGAACATGTGTTTCCCACCATGGGAATGACAACTGGCTCTTTAGGGATGTGCAAGCCTCTTTTCGTTTGTCTCCAAAATGTCAGGATGTTTTTGTGTTTTGGGGCTCTTTCCACTGCCATAAAAATGATGTAAATACTGCCATTTTCCCAGTGGAGATTATGGGACTGAGAATCACAGCAATATAACTAGGTAATTGTTGTAATTCAGGTACACACAGATACACACAAATGCAGTGCCAAAGGAAGGAGCATGTGGAGTTCTGGATCCTAAATTTATTTTTTAAAGTCACGGCACTATAATGACCACCGAAATAAAACCCTCTCCTGACAGTAAGCGTATTTGCTTTGGAATAAGTAATGTTTGGTTGTAGGAAAGGATAATAGCTATGGTAAAGGGAAAATTAAAGAAGCAACATATATAACCAAATGCATGCCCAGATGGCTGCCTCCAGGCTACCTATAAAATGTTTTTAAAGCTTAGGTGAAAAAAGTATCATTGGAAATGAGCATAAGCCCTGGAGCCTTACATGCCATGTGATGCAGTCTTTGAACAAATGTTGTGTATTGGATTTTAACACGAACAATCTATTTTCAATCAAAATGATATGCATTCAAAGATTTCCATGAGCCGCTCCAAGACTAGATGGAATGACCTGCCAAAAAAGCTCTGCTGTCACAATTTAAGATTCAAGTGAAGATCTATCTCTTCCAGCAGGCCTACCCAGTCAGTTTTAATGACGACTGTTATGTTATGTTTAATCTTTGTTTTGTGTATTTTAATACATTTTCCATGAGAATATGTTTCAAATCACTACTGACTGAAAGGTCGTGAGTTCAAAGCCAGCCTGGGTCAGAGTAAGCTCCCAACCATATGTCTAGCTTGCTGTTGACCTTTGCAGCCCGAAAGACAGTTATATCTGTCAAGTAGAAAATTTAGGTACTGCTTATGCAGGGAGGGTAATTTAACTAGGCAGAAAAAAACAAAATGCAAAGATACAGAATGGGGGATGCCTGGCTCGAGAGCAGGACGTGTGAAAAAGATCTTGGAGTCTAGATCTAGGGAAGTCATGCTCCCCATGCTCTATTCCGCTTTGGTTAGACCACACCTGGAATATTGTGTCCAATTCTGGGCACCACAATTCAAGAGAGATATTGACAAGCTGGAATGTGTCCAGAGGAGGGTGACTCAAATGACCAAGGGTCTGGAGAACAAGCCCTATGAGGAGTGGCTTAAGGAGCTAGGCATGTTTAGCCTGAAGAAGAGAAGGCGGAGAGGAGATATGATAGCCATGTATAAATATGTGAGAGGAAGCCACAGGGAGGAGGGAGCAAGCTTGTTTTCTGCTTCCCTGGAAATTAGGACGCAATGGAACAATGGCTTCAAACTACAAGAGAGGAGATTTCATCCGAACATGAGGAAGAATATGAGGAGAGCCATTCAGCAGTGGAACTCTCTGCCCCGGAGTGTGGTGGAGGCTCCTTCTTTGGAAGCTTTTAAACAGATGCTGGATGGCCATCTGTGAGGGGTGATTTGAATGCAATCTTCCTGCTTCTTGGCAGAATGGGGTTGGACTGGATGGCCCATGAGGTCTCTTCCTACTCTTTGATTCTATGATTCTATGAACTAATTTACGACGCCATAAAATCTCCAGCAGCATGCAAAAGAATGAGGAAGTACTCCATCAGTGTCACAAGTGGATGGTGAAGTGACAGCTCCCCCGGTGGCCAGAATTCAAAGCATACCTTCATGAAGCTGGAAAGTCAAATAGCCCCTGTGTGTCTGTCTATATATGTTGTGTGTCTATGACATTGAATGTTTTCCATGTATATGTGTATTGCCATCTGCCCTGAGTCCCCTGTGGGGTGAGAAGGGCTGAATATAAATATGGTAAATAAATAAATATGGATATTTTAAAGAATGTTTTTGGGTGGCTGTGACTTTTAGCAAAGTTGGATTCCGCCTCAAGCCATCAGCAGAGGCAGGCAAGAAATGAAATTTATTATTATTATTATTATTATTATTATTATTATTTAATACACAAGATTAGTACACAGCAAACAAGATCACTATGCTGGCTGTTGCATTGCATCACATGTCGGACACTTCCCAAGTGTCTAGGACTGTTTGATGTATTGGTGAATAATGCATGCAGATCTGAGTAGGATGGACTTTTGCAGCTGACAGGTGGTAATTTTGTCAGTGCTGATTGTGTTTATGTGCAGGCCAAGGTCTTTAGGTACTGCACCCAGTGTGCCGATCACCACTAGGACCACCTTTACTGGCTTGTTGTTGTTGTTGTTGTTGTTGTTATTATCTGGGGAAAGAAAAGGAAGAGAAACTAAAAGAAATACATGTGTTTCCTGAAGGCAAGGAAACCTCTATAAAGCAAAATCAAACCCATATGAACAAACTATGTCACCAAAGCAGATAATTTTCTGCAAATACTTCTGTGAAATAGCTCAGTGCTCAGAAATACCATTCTAGAGCTTGGCCGCGGAACAATGGCTTCAAACTACAAGAAAGGGATTCCATCTGAACGTTAGGAAGAACTTCCTGTCTTTGAGAGTTGTTCAACAGTGGAACTCTCTGCCCCAGAGTGTGGTGGAGGCTTCTTCTTGGAGGATTTTAAACAGAGGTGGGATGGCCATCTGTCGGGGGTGCTTTGAATGCAATTTTCCTGCAGAATGGGGTCGGACTGGATGGCCCACAAAGACTTTTCTAACTCTAGGATTCTAGGATTCTATGAAATGTTTGGGGAGTCCAAGGCCAACAAACTAACCCCCCCCCCCCCCCCCAATCACTGGCTCCTTCTACATATTAGGGCTGGGCGGTTTCATTTCGTTAATTCGTAATTCGTTAATAATTCGTTAATTTTTTCAATTACAAAACGATAACAAACCATTCTGGAGCAATTATTTAAAAAAAACGAATTTTCAAAAACGTTTTGTAAATGCTTCGTATTTCGATATTGTATTCGTTTTGTTATTGTTTTGAGGTCGTTTCGTTATTATTTCCGCATGTCTGGGCCAGTTTTATGGTTTAATTAGTGAAAAAAATTATAATATCACACCAACAGTCAACAACAGAGGGAGAGGGAAGCTTCAGAAGGTTTTGGAGGTTTTTTAGCGTATTTCGCGGTCGCGTCCGCCATTAACGAATCGATTCGTTATTGTTTCGGAAATCGATTCGTTAATTTTTTACCATTTACGAAATTTCGTAAATATCGAACTTTTTAAAAGGAAAATTTTGTAATTATTTTAAATATCGAAACAAAAAAAAACAAATCGATTTTAGAAACAAATTTTTCCATTGTTACCCAGGCCTACTACATATGCCTTTCCCTTTTTTATTTTCCCTGGGTGGATCATATTCATTTCCAAAGTTCAATATGAAAAGGGAGCCTGACGGTCCAGATTGACAGCCTTTTGTGCGTTGTGGTTCTTTCTTGCCTGCAGTGGAAGAGTCAGATGGCTTCTTTCCCCTTTTCTTTCTTTCAAAGGGGCTGCAAGTGAGCCAATCAATGATCCAGTATGAAGTAGGCCACCCTTTGCAGTTAGGAGATAAACTGTCTCCAAGGCACCGTGGCATTTCAGTGTAATGAAATTCCTATTTTTTGCCATTCTAGTGTATTAACCCACAAATTGAATATAATACTTAGGGGGAGCCGTTCGTTACATTTGTCCCACATAGATCCTGACCTTTTCGAAACCATTAAAAACAGAGACATGCAAATGCGGCAAATGACCCCAAGGAGTGATTTATCTTGGATTTGACCTCTTAATCTGGCCTTACCAATAATGCTCTCAACACATGCTGGAATTGCTCCTGTACCTCTTAGCATCTGTTTGAAACAAGCTTTATCATCTGATTCCTCAGCACTATTCTTTTAAATACAGAGGATTTTAACAGAGCTGCTAGTTTGTGATAATATTACAACAACGTAAATATATATTAAATATACATAAGGTAAAGTGAAGGTTTTTCCCTGAGTCTAGATGTGTCTGACTCTGGGGGTGGTGCTCATCTCCATTTCTAAGCTGAAGAGCCTGCGTTGTCCATAGACACTAGGCTTGGGCGATCAAGGAAAAATTTGGTTCTAAATTCGTTTCGTTTCTAGGGAGCACTGATGTTTCGGTTTTTTTTTTTACTTACAAAATTTCCAATTTCAAAAATTCGAAACTTACAAATTTTTGTTAATTACGAATCGATTCGTTAATGAGGTGGGCGTGGCCTCGCCCGGCTCCTCCTGGAGGCCACGCCCACCTTGCAAAGCCGGCCTCGCAAAGCCGGTGGATGCAAAGAGGGAGGAGGTGGGGTGGGAAACAGCTGTTCCTCAAGGTCACATCCCCTGCATTTACGATTCACTGGCGGATCGTAAGGAAGATGGCGGACGCAAGCTTCAATATGGGCAAAACACTTCCGGGTTGCTAAAACGTGTCAATATCGCTTCTAATTATTAAAAAATAACGAAATTAAAATGAATAACGAAAATAACGACTTGGATCGCCCAAGCCTAATAGACACCTCCAAGATCATGTGGCCAGCATGACTACATGGAGTGCTGTTACCTTCCCACTGGAGTGACACCTATTGATCTATCATTTATTTATTTATTTATTTATTTATCTATTTGGGGTGCTTCTACCCCACCCTTCTCAACCCCCTAGGGGGGACTCAGGGCGGCTTACAAAAGGCACAATTCGATGCCCAACAATTCACAAAATATGATATACAGAATTACAATATAATGTCAACAGTTATAACTAGTTAAAACAATCAAAACAGTACAATAGCAGCAATAAAATCATCTTGTGGTCAATGTTCGCCAATTCATAAATCCGTAATCCATCCAGCATTGTCATTGTCCTTTCCTACTCTGGTCGTCATTGTCTTTTGTCCATCTGCCAGCTTACCCGAAGGCCTGGTCCCACATCCAGGTTTCTAACTTCCTTCTGAAAGATAGGAGAGCTGTTGATGACCTAATTTCCCCAGGGAGTTCATTCCACAGGTGAGGGGCCACCACTAAGAAGGCCCTGTCCCTTGTTCCCAACACTTGTGATAAAGTTGGGGCCGAGAGCAGGGCCTCCCCAGAAGATCTTAAACTCTGAGGTGGGACGTAGAAGGAGATACGTTCGGACAGGTATGCTGGGCCGGAGCTGTAAACTACTCACATTTGCATGTTTTCAAATGGCTAGGTTGGCAGAAGCTGGGGCTGACATCGGGAGCTCAGCCCATTTCCTGGATTTGAACCAGTGACCTTTTGCTCAGCAAGTTCAGCAACTCAGCAGATTACCCACTGTGCTACCGTGGGCTCCTAATTGCATAAAACTGACAAAATAATTTATCTAAAACTGATAAAATGAAGGGATCACAAGCTGCTAGATAGTTTTTGACCAAAAAATTGGCAACAACGACTGCATTGTCTGTATCTGTAAACAATTCTTCCACTGAGACCAGGCATTGTGGGCAAGCAGACAGGAGTTCACCCCGCTCCCCGGATTCGAACCGCTGACCTTTCAGTCAGCAAGTTTAGCGGCTCAGCAGTTTAATCTGCTGCACCACCATGGCGGCCTATCTATCTATCTATACACCATACACTATACACCATAGGACATTCCAAACAACAGGAAACAAGGGCATTTCCTTCTTTGCATTTAGCCTTTTAGGATTTTCTCCTCTAGGATAAAAATACAATGGAAATAATTTGATGCAAGGAAAAGAAATACATGTGGGAAGAAGAAACCAGTTCACTGGGCTGAGCGCCTTTTCATTTCTTAGAAGTCTGCTTGGATTCTCTTCAACCGTGTTTGGGGTGCTGAATTCAGGTTGCTATTGCTTGTCCCCTAAGGCACAGCTTGCCAAACATTTTAAGTTGGTGACACACCTTTTAGATATAATAACAATACAATTTTATTTATTGTGCTGGTACGGCTGTACCAGGAGCTCCAACTTCCTTTTCTTTCTTTGAGTGTTTGCATGTACTCCAAAGCTCCATGCATTTGCAATAAGGTGGCTTCCCTTGGTTTGCAGTCATGGGGTTAGCCACCTGCCTATCATCATGAAGATTTTGGTTCCGCCCCTTTCCCCAGGGCTCTGGGAGGAAAAAGAAAGACTTCTGGCAGTCTTACAGTTTTGGAAGCCCAGTTACAGGATGTGAGCTTTCCCCACCTGTAGAGAAGCTTCGTTTCTCACAACATCCGGGGGAAATAGCCCTAAAGTTTCTAAGGAAAATAGTTGACAGCACAACCCTTGATGGGGTTAAAGAAACAGCTCCACATCATTTGTGGAAAAATTCCAAAAGGACTCCAGCTGGAAAATCTACAAAGTCTTGGCTGGTAGGTCTACTCAGGTAACCAGAAGCAATTGGAGCCTGGAGTAGGGCCCACACCAGCAGAGCCTAGAAAACACATTGCCCCAGGGAGTGGTTAAAAAGGGTTTTCCTCTTAAAGAAAAGAAACAGTTCACGAAGCCAGTTGCCTGTCCTTTGTAGGCAAGATAAGCATTTGTTTGGCTTGTTGAAGATCTAAAAGGTATTTGATTGTTTGTTCAAGACCTAAGCAATAATAAAGAACTTTGTTAAACTTTTAAAGCTCCTAAAGACTTTTGTATAGGAAAATCCTTAGAGCCTCTCAGCTGAGGCACCCCGGCTTCCTGCTGGGCACAAAGAGCACGTCCTGTTCAAAAGCCAATTGCTACAGGCCCAGCACACAACAGCACATTTATATTCAAGCCTATCTCCCCTGGGGGACTCAGGGCAGATTCCAACAAACCAAAAGGCAAAAGGATTGTTGAAAGCTTTCATGGCCAGAATCACTGGGTTGCTGTGAGTTTTCTGGGCAGTATGACCACGTTCTGGAAGCATTCTCTCCTGATGTTTCACCCACATCTATGGCTGGCATCCTCAGAGGTTGTCAGGTCTGTTGGAAACTAGTCAAGTGAGGTTGATATATCCGTGGAATAATGTCCAGGGTGGGAGAAAGAACTCTAAATAAAAAACAAAACTTAAACACAGGGGAACCCCAGACAAAAAACAATCAGGAACATCTAATCACCTCTCAACAAAGGAATTTCCCAGGCAGTAGCAAGCCACACCTAAAAACTGTCAGGCCATCAAATGCTAATCAAGGTGGCCAGTTGAAACATTCACACCTACCTCCAACAGACAAGAGTTCTTTCTCTCACCCTGGACATTCCACAGATATATAAACTCAATTTTACTATTTTCCAACAAATCTCACAACCTATGAGGATGCCTGCCATAGATACAGGCAGAGGTGGCCCTAGGTAATTTTCAACGGTAAGCAAACAGTATTTTGGTGCCCCCCCCCCCCCCCCCACAACCAATAATTGATATATATTTTCTATTCGACATGGGAGTTCTGTGTCCCATATTTGGTTTAATTCCATCATTGGTGGAGTTCAGAATGCTCTTTGATTGTAGGTGAACTATACATCCCAGTAACTACAACTCGCATATGTCAAGGTCTATTTTCCCCCAAGAGCGCCTCAAGAGCGCCCCTGGGCAAAATCAACTATACTGCAAATGCTTACTTTGCGTAATGGGTTGAGCCGCCCCTGGATACAGGCATAACGTCAGGAGAGAATGCTTCTAGAAAATGGTCATACAGCCTGAAAAAAAATACAACAACCCAGTTTCTTTTTATGTTTGCGTGACGCACCTACAGAGTGCAGCCAACATGCTAACGTGTTGCCACACATTGTTTGGAAAGCTCTGCTCAAAGGAATTCTCCTGAAAGTTACTTCAGAAGCAGGCTGATTGCAAGCAATGATTCTCTCTGGATAAGGAAGTGATGCAATTACTGAAAAAGTAACAGGTAAGTAATATACTGATTGGAGATTGTGTTTGGTTCATTTCTACTAAGAACATACCAGAGCTTGCAAGCACCACCTTGCAATTGATAGAAAGGCTTTTAGGTTTTGAAAAGAACTTGTGAGCAAACGGATGGATTGGTCCATTCCTCCTCACTACATGAGGCCTGATGATTGAAATATGAAGTGAACAGAATTGTGTCCTGTAGCCTTTGCGGCTACCACTGGAACTATTTCTCTGCTTGGAAAGTGAAGAGCGCCAATTTTGTCCCCAAATCATGCTTGTTTGTTCCAAATGCTGCCTGCCGGGCTTCCTTCTGCTCCTTTGAAACAGCCACCTCGGCACTTGCTGGGTGGAAGGGCGAGTGGCTGGGAGCTCCGAGGCGGTGTGTGGCACAGCTGTAGCCTCGTTGTGGCAATTACATCATGTTGATCAATAGCTGTGCAACCGATGCAGCAATTTTCCACATAAATCACCACCATGTAAGTGTAGCTACTTAGACTGGAAATGGAACATTTGAAAAATGACCCTTTTACAACGGGCGGTGTGCTGGCATGCAAGCAACCAGCCCTTGAAAGTCTGGGCTTGCTTTCAAGTTCTTTGAGAACACCGATAATCACAGAAAATAGTGTTCTCAGCTATCTGTGCAATGAGCTTTTTATGAATATGAACCTACCTTAGACTGAGATAGACACAGAGGACTGTTTGGTCCAGAGCTCCTCTCAAAGCAAAAGAACATAAAAAACAACAGCAACAATGAAAACGTGCACTCTGTTTCCTAGTCATGAGACACTATTACACTTTATTTATGTATTTATTTATGTATTTATTTATTTATTGGGTTGTTGTAAGTTTTTTCGGGCTATATGGCCATGTTCTAGAGGCATTCTCTCCTGACGTTTCGCCTGCATCTATGGCAAGCATCCTCAGAGGTAGTGAGGTCTGTTCCTCAGATGGCAAGCATCTGAGGATGCTTGCCATAAATGCAGGCGAAACATCAGGAGAGAATGCCTCTAGAACATGGCCATATAGCCCGAAAAAACCTACAACAACCCAGTGATTCCGGCCATGAAAGCCTTCGACAATATATTTTATTTATTTATTTATTTATTTATTTATGGTATTCGTAACCTGCCTTTCTCAGTCATAAGATGACTCAAGGCAGCTTACAGAAACAACAGCAATTCGAACCTGGGGAAAACTATACCAGCCGATTGCCGTTAATTATAAGGAACTTAGCAGAGAAAGGAACTGGGGGTTTTAAAATAGCGAATCCCACAAGCTGCCAACCAAATTATATATAGGTGCAGGGGAATTTTTAAAACAGTAAAGTGTGTATGTGTGTGTGTGTGTGTGTGTGTATCTGTGGGTAAATATACACAGAGGCAGCCCTAGGTAATTTTCAACAGTAAGCAAACAGTTTTTTGGCGCCTCCCAAGCAATCACTGATATATATTTTCTGTTCGTCATGGGAGTTCTGTGTGCCATATTAGGTTCAATTCCATCATTGGTGGAGTTCAGAATGCTCTTTGATTGTAGGTGAACTATACATCCCAGTAACTACAACTCGCATATGTCAAGGTCTATTTTCCCCCAAGAGCGCCTCAAGAGCACCCTTGAGCAAAATCAACTATACTGTGAATGCTTACTTTGCGTAATGGCTTGAGCCGCCCATGAATATACGTAATATGTTTGTATGTTTATATGTTTTAAATTAAGCTTGTTTAACTTTTTGCCTTCATGCTTTGATTGACATTGAAAGAGATGGTATTTATGAGTTCCATTGTTTGTTTATTTATTTATTTATTTATTTCAAAGTTTTCTATACCGACCTTCTCAACCTCATTGAGGGACTCAGCCCGGTTTCCAACCATAAAAACACATACAATCATTGTATTGTCGAAGGCTTTCATGGCTGGAATCACTAGGTTCTTGTGGGTTTTTTCAGGCTATAGAGCCATGTTCTAGAGGCATTTCTCCTGACGTTTCGCCTGCATCTATGGCAAGCATCCTCAGAGGTAGTGATTAAAATATCATAGGTACCTCAGAGGTATCATTAAAATATCATAGTTCACAATTATTTATTTATTTATTTATTTACTTCATTTGTATACCGCTCTCTCTCAGCCCGTAGGCGACTCAGAGCAGTTTACAACCAAATCAGTATACAAAGTGCACAACATTAGCATTTAAAACAGTAATCATGGCAACTACATCAATATAACAATACATCAATACATCAATATAACATCAACAACAATTACAGTAACACATTTAAAATAACAATATATGTAAAACTACGGTGGTCAGTCGTCGTATTAAGATCAAATATACATCATCTTCCATCCAGAATTCTAGGGTGTTGTCTCATTCATTGAAAGCCTGTCTCCACAACCACGTCTTCACCTGTTTCCTAAATGTCAGGATAGACGGGGTGGTTCTGACCTCCGGTGGGAGAGAGTTCCAGAGTCGCGGGGCCACCACTGAGAAGGCCCCGTCCCTCGTCCCCACCAGACACCCTTGCGAGGCCGGTGGGACCGAGAGCAGGGCCTCTCCAGACGATCTTAATAATCTTGATGGTTCGTAGGGGAGAATACGTTCAGAGAGGTAAACAGGGCCGGAGTCGTTTAGGGCTTTATAGGTTAACACCAGCACTTTGAATTGTGCTCGGAAGCTAATCGGCAGCCAGTGGAGCTGGTGTAACAGCGGAGTGTGCTCCCTGTACCCAGCACCCATTAGTAGTCTGGCTGCCGAGTGTTGGACTTGCTGCAGCTTCTGGGCAGTCTTCAGAGGCAACCCCACGTAGAGAGTGTTGCAGTAATCTAAGTTTAGAACCGGACCTCCGATCCTTCCCGTGAAATGGAAACAGAACCAAACAGCTCCAGTCCCTGCTGAACCAGAGTCAAACCAATACTGAATGGGCTGGCTCCCTTTTGCACAAGTGTTGGAATGAGCCATCTGGATGCGCCCTTGTAAGAGCAGCTGGCAGCGGAAGCAGAGTTCACAAATAGTAAGCAAGGGCATTTATCTTCAATGTCGCTTAAATGAAAATCCATTTCCACATATATGCCCATTCAAGGATTTGGGTCTCTAAGCACTCGAGGTATTTTAAGCTTCTAAAGTGGTGCTCGGCACAGTTATATTAGTAAATTAATCCCCCGAGAAAGCCCTTGTTCAGCACCCCCAGCCTGGGACTGAACATGGGTGACTCTGCCATTGTCAACAAACTGGCTGAACTGCCCCCTTCCTCGAAAAGCCTAAAGGTCTGCCACAATTGCCCTTTCGCTACTTGTACAATCACTCGAACGTCCCAAGGTATTCAACTGGTTAATTAAATATCAAGTAATTGCTAACGCTACTAAGTGACATTTAATTAGTATGTTAATTGATATCAAATTTGCTCACGCTATCTTGTTTTATGTTAATAAAATCCCTAAACATTTATCCCAAGTAGATTAGGAAACAATATGCTCCAACCGCATTAGCACTGACTTGCCTTAAGCAGCGGAGGCTGCCTCCAGCACAGGCTTAGAGCTTACATTAATCCTTTCTCAACTCCTTATACTTCCCAGCCTTGGCTTTTCGAGGGGAGGGGGCCTTTTGTGAAATCCAAAGCAGGTTCCGACAGAGCACTGGCGTCTTTCAGTAAGGGTCAGCTTGCTTGGCAGCTAAGACCACTTTATCTGTGTCCATATCCATTTTTCCTTCATGCCTCAATGATTTCTCCGATCATCTTCTGTCACCAAGAGGAAGTTTCACTGGACAGCAGCAAAGGCCCAGGACCTCATACTGACCTCTGGGGTGTTTGGGCTCCTCAGCCTTCTCCTTTGGATGTGACCAGCCTACCCGCCTGCTACAAATATGCAAACAATAAGGCAAGCTAGCAAAATCACCAGCAGAAATGGGAGGACATTGATATTTTCAATGAAAGGGGAGTAATAAGAGCAGGTCGTGAAATGGACAATCCAAACGTGGGACTGGTATGGATTGCATTGGAGTCAGAGTTATCTATTTATTTATATGCTGCCCTTCTCATCTCAGAGCGGCTTACCAGTTATATGCACATACAATATGTTATATTATTAGCACAGCACAATATTAGTATTATATATTACTATATTGTACTATACATTATAATATTATCAATATTATATGTGTATATAATATATTATATTATTAGCATAGCACAATATTGGTATTATATATTACTATATTGTACTATACCACTATAATGCAATATTATTAGTAATATTGCATGTAATATAAAATACAAAATTATATTGTATTATTGTTAGTATTATATTTTATTACAATATTATCAATATTATATGTATATACAATATATTCTATTATTAGCATAGCACAATATTAGTATTATATATTACTATATTGTACTATACATTATAATATTATCAGTATTTTTTGTGTATACAATATATTTTATTATTAGCATAGCACAATATTAGTATTATATATTATTATATTGTACTATAAATTATAATATTATCAATATTATATGTGTATACAATATATTATATTATTAGCATAGAACAATAGTATTATATATTACTATATTGTTCTATACATTATATTATCAATATTATGTGTATATAATATATTATATTATTAGCATAGCACAATATAAGTATTATATATTACTATATTGTACTATACATTATAATATTATCAATATTATATGTGTATACAATATATTATTAGCATAGCACAATATTAGTATTATATATTACTATATTGTACTATACATTATAATATTATCAATATTATATGTGTATATAATATATTATATTATTAGCATAGCACAATATTAGTATTATATATCACTATATTGTACTATACATTATAATATTATCAATATTATATGTGATTACAATGTATTATATTATTAGCATAGCACAATATTAGTATTATATATCACTATTTTGTACTATGGAGCTCCTGGTGGCACAATGGGTTAAACTGCTGAGCTTGTTGATCGAAAGGTTGCAGGTTCGAATCCGGGGAGTGGCATGAGCTTCCACTGTCAGCCCCAGCTTCTGCCAACCTAGCAGTTCGAAAACATTCAAATGTGAGTAGATCAATAGGTATTGCTCCGGCGGGAAGGCAGGGGCGGATCAACCCATTACACAAAGTAAGCATTTGCAGTATAGTTGATTTTGCCCAGGGCACTCTTGAGGCGCTCCTGGGGGAAAATAGACCTTGACATATGCGAGTTGTAGTTACTGGGATGTCTAGTTCACCTACAATCAAAGAGCATTCTGAACTCCACCAACGATGGAATTGAACCAAATATGGCACACAGAACTGCCACGATGAACAGAAAATACATATCAGTGATTGGTTGGGGGCGGGCGGCACCAAAATACTGTTTGCTTACCATTGAAAATTACCTAGGGCTGCCTCTGTGGGAAGGTAACGACGCTCCATGCAGTCATGCCGGCCACATGACCTTGGAGGTGTCTATGGACAATGCTGGCTCTTCGGCTTAGAAATGGAGATGAGCACCACACCCCAGAGTCAGACACGACTGGACTTAATGTCAGGGGACAGCCTTCACCTTTACCTATATTTTACTATACATTATAATAATATCAATATTATATGTGTATACAATATATTATATATTAGCACAGCACAATATTAGTATTATATATCACTATATTGTATTATACCACTATACCATCATATTATTAATAATATTAATGGAATGTGAAATATAAAATTATTATATTATATTATTAGTATTCTATTTTATTACATTATAATATTCTCAATATTGTATGTGCATGCAATATATTGTAATATTAGCGCCGCACAACATTAGTACTATATATTACTATTTTGTACTATACCACTATACTATCATATTATTAGTAATATTACATGTAATATGAAATATAAAATTATTATATTATATCACTAGTATTCTATTTTATTACATTATAATATTATCAATATTGTATGTGTATACAATATATTATAATATTAGCACTGCACCATATTAGTATTATATATTATATATTACTATATTGTTGTTAGGGGGAGGAGCTCCCAACCAATGACCCAAGAGACATGGTGGAACTGTCTTCCTGGCTCCCCTTCTTCACTTTGGCTCCAGAGCTTAAGTTGATGCAGGGGATAGTTACTAGGCTTGGGCGGTTTCGTTCGTTAATTTCGTAATTTGTTATTCATTCGTATTTAAATTAGCTTACGATCCAATATTGAGCCATGCAGGAATAGTGTGAGGAGTAAATTAGATTCGAAACAATTTTTTTCAATTTATTTCGTAATTATTTCGTAATTATTTCATAATTATTTCGTAATTATTTTGTAATTATTTTGTAATTATTTTCACATGTCTGGTGCAAGTTTTATAGTTGTTGTTTGTTTTATCACACCAACAGTCAACAACAGAGGGAGAGGGAAGCTTCAGAAGTTCCCCCTGTCCCATTTGGAGGTTTTTTTTTAGCATATTGTGCAATCGCGTCCGCCATTAACGAATCGATTCGAAATTAACGAAATTTTGTAAATAACGAAATTTTGAAATCTCAAAATTTTGGAAATATTTAGAATTTGGAAACGCTAGCGCCCCCTGGAAACGAATCGAGTTTAGAAACAAATTTTTCCGTAGTTACCCAGCCCTATGAGGAGTAATTAAAAATCAAAACAATTTTTCCAATTTATTTCGTATTGTTTCGTAATTGTTTCATAATTGGTTCAAAATTGTTTCAAAATTGTTTCGTATTTGTTTCGTAATTATTTCCGTATATCTGGTGCAAGTTTTATAGTTGTTGTTTGTTTTATCAGTGATAAAAAAATAAATTATCACACCAACAGTCAACAACAGAGGGAGAGGGAAGTTTCAGAAGTTCCCCCTGTCCCATTTGGAGGGGTTTTAGCATATTGCGCAAAATTTTTTAAAGGGAAATTTTGGAATTCTTTTAAAAAACGAAACGCAAGGGCCCCCCTAAAAACGAAACGAGTTTAGAACCAATTTTTTCCGTGGTTACCCAAGGCTAATAGTTACCTATCCTTTTGGGGTTGCCGGTCTTCGTGACTCAGTCATAAACTGAAAAGATGCCTATTTAAATGTATCAGGGTATCAGAATGAACCTCTTTTCACTAATTAGCAAAAGGTAGAATTGTGCAAACCAATCTTATTGGAAATTGGAAACAAAGCAACAAAGTATCCACATACGATTTTTTTTGGCACACTAGCTAGGAGATACCAGAAGTTGCTGTCCAAAAAAATAATTATTTTGGAGTCTGCTTAGAAATCATTGAAATTGACTGGATTTAACATATGTCTCTTGTTTTTAATGGGAATTGAATTCTACTAATGCAAAAAAAAAAAAATGTAATCCTTACATCAATATATCTCAAGATGGCCCAAGAGGGAAACTGATTTTTTTTAAGCAAGCCAGGGATTAGGGATGGAAAAAAAAATTCAAATCCATGAAGGAAGAGGAGAAGACTAAGAGGAAGAGATAGTAGCAGATGATGATGGAAGGCCCAGAATTCCCAAAAGACTTTAGCCAATGGCCATGCTGAATGAGGAAACCTTGGAAGAATACAGAATAGAAGAAGAATAGCAAGGCTATTCAATAGCAATCAAGGTGGTCAGTTGCAATATTGACACATGCCTCCAACAGACAAGAGTTCTTTCTCACAACCTGGACATCATTCCACAGATATTATAACAACAACAACAACAACAACAACAACAATAGTATATACTGCTGGCATCATAAACTGGACGCAGGCAGAACTCGACAATTTGGACAGAAAAACAAGAAAACTCATGACCATTCATAATTCATTACATCCTCACAGTGATGTTGACTGGCTCTATCTGCCTAGAAAGTCTGGGGGCAGAGGGCTTTTACAAACTACAAGAGAGGAGATTCCATCTGAACACGAGGAAGAACTTCCTGACTGTGAGAGCTGTTCAGCAGTGGAACTCTCTGCCCCGGAGTGTGGTGGAGGCTCCTTCTTTGGAAGCTTTTAAACAGAGGCTGGATGGCCATCTGTCAGGGGTGCTTTGAAGGCAATATTCCTGCTTCTTGGCAGAATGGGGTTGGACTGGATGGCCCATGAGGTCTCTTCCAACTCTTTGATTCTATGATTCTAAGTCAAACAAGCATTCGAAGAAGGAAAACACGCCCTGGCAGAATATGTCAAGGAAAGCCAAGAACCTGCTTTGATTGAAGTCAATAATTGGAAACTGCTTTGAGTCCCCTCAGGGGTGAGAAAAGTGGTATATAAATGCTGTAAATAAATAAATAAATACATTTCTCAAAGCACAGCAGACAAAGAGTCAGTACAGGAAAACTGCACTCCAAACCAGAGCTGACAGCTGGCACAACAAAGCCTTGCATGGGCAGTTCCTTGAGAAGATTGAAGGAAAAGTTGATGAGAAGACCTGGTGATGGCTCATGAATGGAACCCTGAAGAAGGAGACGGAAGAAGGCCTGGTTCTTGCAGCCCAGGAGCAAGCCATCAGAACAAAAGCCATTAAGGCCAGGATGGAAAAATCAGCGAATGACCCAAAATGCAGACTGTGCAAGAAAGCTGATGAAACCATGGACCATCTCCTCAGCTGTTGCAAGAAAATCGCACAGACGGACTACAAACAAAAGCACAGCTCTGTGGCCCAGATGATTCACAGGAACTTATGTCACAAGTACCACCTACCAGCAGTAAAGAATTGGTGGGATCATAAACCCACAAAGGTCGTGGAAAATGAACATGCAAAAATACTGTGGGACTTTCGAATCCAGACTGACAAAGTTTTGGAGCACAATACCCCAGACATCACTATTGTGGAAAGAAAAAAGTCTGGATTATTGATGTCGTCATTCCGGGTGACAGTCGCATTGAGGAAAAACAACAGGAAAAACTCAGCCGTTATCAGGACCTCAAAATTGAATGGCAAAGGCTTTGGCATAAACCAGTACAGGTGGTCCCAGTGGTCATTGTTGCACTGGGTGCCATGCCAAAAGATCTCAGCCAGCATTTGGAAACAATCAACATCGACAAAATCACGATCTGTTAACTGCAAAAGGCCACCTGACTTGGATCTGTGCGCATCATTCGAAAATACATCACACAGTCCTAGATGCTTGGGAAGGGTTTGACTTGTGATTTTGTGATACAAAATCCAGCTTAGAGATCTCGTTTGCTGTGACATACTGTGCATTTGTGTCAGTAAAATAATTATAATTTATTTGACCAGTCATATGACCATTTCAAAATACAACACAAATAAAATCAAGTCAAAAAGGAGGAGAGGACAACAGCTGACCTTCAGGAACCAATCAGGGCCAACAAAGGATTCCCCCAGACAGGAAGCAGCCAGGCTTTGAAGCTGGAAGGCCATTCAATGCTAATCAAGCTGGCCAGTTGCAACATTCACACTTGTCACAAGCAGACAAGAGTTCTTTCTCCCACCCTGGATATTCCACAGATATATAAACCCTCTTGTCTAGTTTCCAACAGACCTCACAACCTCTGGGGATGCCTTCCATAGATACAGGCAAAACGTCAGGATAGAATGCTTCTGGAACATGGCCACACAGCCCAGAAAAGTCACAGCAAACCAGTGATTCCGGTCATGAAAGTCTTCAGGAATACCTGGAAGATTTGTCCAAAAAAGGTGCCCCCCCCCCCCTGCAAGTTTGCTATTTCTCACACTGTAAATAAGAGAAATTCACTGAGGCATATGGGAAGCCACATTGCCATACATGAATCTGGAGATGTCCCATTTGTTTCAGCTCCAGAAATTCAATTGATGAAGGCAGAGGGGTTGTTGAATAACTTTGCGTAGAGAACAGATTAAAGGAAATTGCAATCTATTTATTCTTGGAAACGTCAAAGAGGAAGAAAATTAATTGAATCAATTATTTAGCAAGTGTGAATTACTCAGCTCTTGAATTCTGTCATCCCCACAAGGCTGGAAAAAATGTGAGATTACTGAGATTTTTTTTCTTTCTTTATATGCTAATAGAGGTCAAGGATTTAATCTAGTTTAAACTAAGCCACCTCCTTATTGTTCCTATTGATACTCCCTAAGGATGAGATGCTCCTCTCCAAAGGCTCATGTGTGCTTTGATGCACTCTAGGCGCTCTGTTGTTGTGAGCTTTCCAAATTCACTCCATCACTTGGAGGCATTTCCATGTTGAACACTGAAAGATCTATTTATGTGTTTCACGAAAGCAAAAAAGTATGTCTTTGTGATTGTAGTCCTCCTATTTCTGCAGTAAACCAAACAATGCTTCTCAGTATGACAATCTTTGCAGCCTGTCAAGCACAAAATGTCATGATGTTGGGTTGTTGTAGGTTTTTTCGGGCTATATGGCCATGTTCTAGAGGCATTCTCTCCTGACGTTTCGCCTGCATCTATGGCAAGCAACCTCAGAGGTAGTGAGGTCTGTTGGAAATAGGAAAATGAGTTTATATTAGGCTTGGGTAACCACAGAAAAATTTGGTTCTAAACTCGTTTTGTTTTTAGGGGGCCCTTGCATTTCGTTTTTTTTTTTATAATTCCGAAATTTTCGTTTTAAAAATTTCGAAATATACGAAATTTTGTAAAATTATGAATTGATTCGTTAATGGCGGATGCGATTGCGCAATATGCTAAAAAAACCTCCAAATGGGACAGGGGGAACTTCTGAAGCTTCCCTCTCCCTCTGTTGTTGACTGTTGGTGTGATAAAACAAACAACAACTATAAAACTTGCACCAGACATGCGAAAATAATTACAAAAATAATTACAAAATAATTACAAAATAATTATGAAATAATTACGAAATAAATTGAAAAAATTGTTTCAAATCTAATTTACTCCTCACACTATTACTGCATGGCTCAATATTGGATCGTAAGCTAATTTAAATACGAATTAATAACGAATTACGAAATTAACGAACGAAACCGCTCAAGCCTAGTTTATATATCTGTGGAAAGACCAGGGTGGGACAAAGGACTCTTGTCTGCTGGAGCTAGGTGTGAATGTTTCCACTGACCACCTTGATTAGCATTTGATAACCTGGCAATGCCTGGAGCAATCTTTTGTTGAGATTCTTTGACAATTAGGATCTTGGATCCCCGGTAGCGCAATGAGTTAAACCCTTGTGCCAGCAGGACTGCTGACTGAAAGGTCAGCAGTTTGAATCTGGGAGCAGGGTGAGCTCCCATCTGTCAGCTCCAGCTTCTCACATGGAGACATGACAGAAACCTCCTACAAGATGATAAAACATTTGGGTGTCCCCTGGACAGCATCCTTGCAGAAGGCCAATTCTCTCACACCAGAAGTTTCCAAAGTCGTTCCTATTATGGAAAAAAAAGTATGATTGAAGTTCTGCAGGATTTTGTTGTTGTTATTGAATATGGAAAAATGTAGGTTTTCATGGTAGATGCCCAAAGTCTCATCCAAAGTAACAACAGAACATTCAGATTTAAAAGACTATAAATAAATGACAGTACCAAGTGACAAGGTTTCTGAAACAGCGAAACACAATAAAACAGCAGTTCACACAGCAGTCAAACAAAAAAGTTTTTATAGGAATTTAAATAGCAGCTACATTAACCAAAACAACAGTATATAACAGTAAATTAGACAGCCTGTTTCAGCATTCTGCTGCTCATTAAGGCTAAGAGACTCTGGCAATCTTTTCTTTGTTAAATGTCTCATCTAATCTCCAATACTTCAGCAGCAGTCATTGTAAGGAGTTAATCCATTACACCTCAGCATTTATCTCCTAGGACGGTTGTAGCTGCACTTAGCATTGCAGTTGCATCAGGAAATAATAAGTTGGAAGAGATGACCTCCAAGATTCCTGTGGATAGAATCCAACATGGAGCTTCTACTGACAGAACAATCAAAGGCAATGGAAGTTGGAAGGGATAATCACATTTTCCAATAGCAGTTCCTGCTTGTGCTCCAATCAAACCTCATTTGGAGGTCAACAAATCCTTAGAGCCAACTTTTAAGAAAACTCTGTGGTTTCCTAAAACTACAGAAATCTCTGTGTCAACAAAGCCTCCAGCGGCGTAATGGGTTAAATCCTTGTGCCAGTAGGACTGCTGACCAAAAGGTCAGCGGTTCGTATCTGGGGAGCGGAGAGAGCTCCCATCTGTCAGCACCAGCTTCTTATACAGGGACACCAAATTGGGAAGGATAGCCAACACTCCAGAGGACAGGAGCAGGATTCAAAATGATCTTGACAGATTAGAGAGATGAATGGCCCAAACTAACAAAATGAAGTTCAACAGGGACAAATGCAAGAGACTCCACTTAGGCAGGAAAAACGAAATGCAAAGATACAGAATGGGAGGACAATGCCTGGCTCGAGAGCAGTACATGTGAAAAAGATCTTGGAGTCCTCATGGACAACAAGTTAAACATGAGCCAACAATGTGATGTGGCAGCAAAAAAAGCCAATGGGATTTTGGCCTGCATCAATAGGAGCATAGTGTCTCGATCTAGGGAAGTCATGCTCCCCATGCTCTATTCTGCTTTGGTTAGACCACACCTGGAATATTGTGTCCAATTCTGGGCACCACAATTCAAGAGAGATATTGACATGCTGGAATGTGTCCAGAGAAAGAGGGCGACTAAAATAATCAAGGGTCTGGAGAACAAGCCCTACGAGGAGCGGCTTAAGGAGCTGGCCATGTTTAGCCTGAAGAAGAGAAGGATGAGAGGAGATATGAGAGCCATGAATAAATATGTGAGAGGAAGCCACAGGGAGGAGGGAGCAAGCTTGTTTTCTGCTTCCCTGGAGACTAGGATGCAACGGAGCAATGGCTTCAAACTACAAGAGAGGAGATTCCATCTGAACATTAGGAAGAACTTCCTGACTGTGAGAGCCGTTCAGCAGTGGAACTCTCTGCCCTGGAGTGTGGTGGAGGCTCCTTCTTTGGAAGCTTTTAAACAGAGGCTGGATGGCCATCTGTCAAGGGTGATTTGAATGCAACATTCCTGCTTCTTGGCAGAATGGGGTTGGACTGGATGGCCCAAGAGGTCTCTTCCAACTCTTTGATTCTATGATTGTATGACATGAGAAAAGCCTCCCATAGGATGGTAAAATATTCAGGCATCCCCTGTGCAACATCCTTGCAGACAGCCAATTTTCTCACACCAGAAGCAACCTTCTCAAGTTGCTCCTGACATGAATCTATCTATCTATCTATCTATCTATCTATCTATCTATCTATCTATCTCTATCTGTGTCAACAAACATGGTTAACTCAGGAAATTGGCTTGCTTTTTGGTGGGATATTCAGTTAATGCAGTTTCCTGCAGATGGTAAAGCTAATAGGGGAGCTAGCCACATTAATATCCATTTTAATAGGTCTCAAAGGGTCTTCTCCATTTGCTATGACCTTTCTTATTTTTTCAAAAAAAAAAACATATTCAGGTGCTAACTTATATTTTAATCAGAGACTATTAACATCAGATAGGAAGATTACAAGGAATATTTTACTACAACCTGATCTGAAGCAGAAACGCAAGTTACATGAACTATGACAACTAAGGAATCATCTAGCCCAAGTGCCCACTACTGAATTAGTGAGACAATTATATGAGCAACTAATAGATTTTCTTAGACGTCTTTTTATGAAAAACGTACCCCTGCTAAAGACCTATCAAATTCATAGGGGTAACAACTGGTTTGATGAAGACTGCGGGAAACTGAAAAAGCAGATGGCAAAAGCAATAAGGTCTTGTTGCAGAAGGGATTCTTTGTAAGATCCTCTATGAAGTGTATAAAAGGTACAAAATATTAATTAGGGAAAATGAGGGTCTACAGACCAATTAGCCAGTTAGATGTATCAGAGGAGATCAATGCTAGGTCTATTCTCTAAAATTTAGAGGGGATTGAGGATTATGGGTTATGTCCAGGTTGATCACCCCTAGATAAACTGCTTCATGCTGAACCACGCTACTGATAAATACTAGGGATGAGCGATCCATAAAAAATGGTTCAAAAGTCATTCCAAAACTGGGGGCTCTGGAATTTTGTTTCTAAAATGTTTCTAGTTACTATAACAAGAGTAATGAAATCTCGTTACAATTTCATTATAGTACTTGAGCATAATTACTATAATTAGGGAAACTTCGGGGCTTCTTTCACCTTCATTTTAAAAGCTATTGGAGTGAAACTTGCTACAATGGTAGAACACATTTACCACCGTTAGCCCACCAAATTTCACTTATCCATGGATTTTTGGGGAATTTTCAAAGTTTTTAGAAACAACAATTTAAAAAATACTGCAAGAGCTATTTACTTGAATCTTATATACATTTTACAAGATAAGCAGGGTGTAAATCTCCAGTTTCAGAAAGATTCACACATCTACTGATTTTTGGGAATTTTTAAAAGTTTAGACAAAAATAATTTATCCCCCAAAATGCAACAACAGAAATCCTCTTGAATGTCTGTCTGTCCGTCTTTATGACACACAACCACATAACTTCAACTTAGCACAGATTTATACTACTACTTACTTAAGTTCTCTTTAGTTGTCTTTCATTTATTATTATTATTATTATTATTATTATTATTATACTGACTCTAAATGGCTGGTGCTATTGGGGCTTTCTGATGTTGAGCGCTGCATTCTGGGAAATGTAAAATTCTAAATCAGACAACCAGGCGAGTAAGACCAGCAGGATTGATGAAGTGGAACGTAAAACTAGATGTATGAGTAGTGAACGCTGACCATGTAAGAGGAGAAATTGGGTTTGTATTTGGTTTTATTGATTTTATTGATTTTTTGGTTATAATGTATATTTGTTGTTAACTGTGTATTGATGTAATTCTGTGTTTGATTGTCTTTATGATGCAGGCATCAAATTGTGCCTTTGCTTTTGTAAGCCGCCCTGAGTCCCCTTCGAGGTGAGAAGGGCGGGGTAAAAGAACCCCAAATAATAATAATAATAATAATAATAATAATAATAATAATGTAGTTTAGGGCAGGGTCTTTTGCATTCTCTGCCATAGGGGCCTAGCCTTCCCAAACTACATTTCCCAAAATGCTTTGTTCTCAGTCTCCTACCCAAGTTTATTAGTCCCACCCCCAGTGCCTTCCTTATTTCAATCGGGCCAAAGAAAAACAGGGTTGGCTTTTAAAACATTTTACGTACTCTTAGATTTACCAAAGGTGCTTAATGCTTACACTGAAAATTAAACAGACCTTGGGAGGCATCCGAATGTTATAGAACCTTAACAAAAATTTTCCCCACCTTTTCTGCATGTTTCTAATATCGATCCATATGCACAAATTTAATTAATTTGCTGCAAAATATGAGGAATAACGATAATTTTGAACACCGTAAATAAATACTCAAGATCTGTAAAGCATTTCCCTGTGGTTTTTGTTGATTTGATTTTGATTCTATTAATCAAGGAAACACCCAGAGCAAACTACAATATAGGGGCAATGAGCTACAATTTCTAATTTATGCAATGCCTCTCTATATTCTGGTGCATTCTTTCATGCTAGAAACAATGGACGTCTGGACGGCATCTATCGGACTCTATAGTGTTCATTTACAAAGGGAGTAAGACAAGGGTGCTTGCTTGCCCAACTTCTGTTTAAACTAATCTACATAAATAAAAATGTAATCTTCGTTTGTGGGATTAATATAACTCAAAAACCACTGGCCGAATTGACACCAAATATGGCCAGAAGACACCTGACAGACCAACAAGTGACCATCACTCATAAAAAACACTGGAAAACACAGAAGAAGAGACTTAAAAAAACCCCTAAAAATACATTACAACTAATGTGCAAAAGCACATATATACACTAACACATACATATACACATACACAAATATATACAGAAATATATACATACATATATGCAAACACAAAACACATACAAAGAAAGGGGGAAGGAAGGAAGGAAGGAAGGAAGGAAGGAAGGAAGGAAGGAAGGAGAGAATGAGGGAAAAAAGGAAGGAAGGAGAGAAGGAATGAAAGGTAGAGACGGAAGAAAGAAGAGAAGGAAATAAAAAAGTGAAAGAGGATAGGAAGGAGAGAAGGAACGAAAGAGAGAAGGGGGGGGGAGGAAGGAAAGAGACAAGGAAGTATGGAACCAAGGAGCAAAGGAAGCAAGAAAAGAAACAGGTAGAGAAGGAAGAAAGAAGAAGGGAAGGAAAAAGAGGGAAGGAAGGAGAGAAAGAAAGAAAGAGGGAAGGTTGGCCACAGCAACATATGGTGGGTACAGCTAGTCACTCATAAAAATACTGAAAAACACAGTAGAAGAGACTTTAAAAGCCAAAAAACAAACAAACCGCAAAACATTACAACCAGAAGTGGCCCTAGGTAATTTTCGACGGTAAGCAAACAGTATTTTGCCCCCCCCCCCCCCAATCACTGATATATATTTTCTGTTCGTCGTGGGAGTTCTGTGTGCCATACTTGGTTCAATTCCATCATTGGTTCAAAATGCTCTTTGATTGAAGGTGAACTATACATCCCAGTAACTACAACTCGCATATGTCAAGGTCTATTTTCCCCCAAGAGCGCCCCTGGGCAACATCAACTCTACTGCAAATGCTTATTTGCATAATGGGTTGAGCCGCCCCTGATTACAACACATGTGCAAAACCACACACACAAACACACACACATATATATACACAACACAAATATATACACAAATACACAAATATATACACACAAAAAACACATATACACAGGCTGGGCCACAGCAACACATGGCAGGGGATGGCTAGTCATTAATAATGTAGTAGTGTGGTAGAGTTCTTCAAGAGTGTGATAGAATGGTAGAGTTGGAGAGACTACAAGGGCCATTCAGTCCAACTATTACAATTAGTTTGCACAGAACTGGGTTTGAGGACTATCAAATCTGAAGCTCTGCTTTTTAAAAAAAAATTAAGCAGGTTTTGGAACATATTTTGTTAGCATTGGAAGACATGGATCGAAGCCCAGGGAAATTGCAGGTGGCTACCATGAATATGAGATTTTCTGCCTCTTTTCTTTTAGTTCAAAGCTGGAGGATATAGAGATGGAATCCCAGATGGTTGGGATTAAGATCTGTCAATCTAATATTTCTTGTGCTTCTTTCATTCCTCCATATTTGTCACTTTCAAAGTATCTGGTATTTTTGGCAAATATCAAGAGGAAAATAACATTTCCTTACGCAAGATTAAATGTTCTCTCTTTGGCAGATTGGATGCGTTGGCAAAAGGGGACTCTTAAGTGTGATCGAGTATGCAGTTGTGATTCTCTGTCTAAGATATTATTCATGTGCTCCTCAGTTGTTTCAGCTATAATGACTTTAGAAATAAATATATCCACCCATTGTTAAAATCAATGAAGGGAAGGTCATATTCTGGGAAAGTTTGTTTTCTGCTGTCTAATGCTGATAGGTGTGTATCTTTCAGAACATCTTCATTTCTTGTCAGTGCTTTCCAGCTGCATAATGCAAAACATAAAGACTGTATTTAAAATCAGCCAAAATTTGATGGTACCTTGGAATAGCTATACAGCTTTAAATTGTATAATGTTGTAATGACTGATTTCTCAAGTTTTAACTGTGTATAATGACAAATTACTAGAATACAAAATGGTGTTCTATTTCTCCAATAATCATCCCATCTTATCTGGGAAGGAATCCCACTGGAGCATTGCAGCACACCCAAATACTTGGAAGTTACCCTAGACCATACTTTGACCTACAAGATGCATTGCCTGAATATCAAGCAAAAAGTGGGAACTAGAAACAATATCATAAGAAAGCTGACTGGCACAACCTGGGGATCACAACCAGATGCAGTGAAGACATCTGCCCTTGCGCTGTGCTACTCTGCTGCTGAGTATGCATGCCCAGTGTGGAACACATCTCACCACACTAAAACAGTGGATGTGGCTCTTAATGAGACATGCCGCATTATCACGGGGTGTCTGCGCCCTACACCATGGGAGAAATGACACTGTTTAGCTGGTATTGCATCACCTGACATCTGCTGGGAAGTAGCAACCAATAGTGAAAGGACCAAAGCAGTGACATCTCCGTCCCACCCTCTGTTCAGATATCAGCCAGCACGCAAATGACTTAAATCAAGAAATAGTTTTCTAAGATCTACAGAGACACTTGCTGGAACACCCCAGCAAGCAAGAGTCCAAAAGTGGCAGGCTCAAACCCAGAACCTCAATCAATGGCTGATAGACTCCCCCCTGGGCACACAACTGTGCGACTTAGAAGGCGCTGAACAGACTGCGCTCTGGCACCACGAGATGCAGAGCCAACCTTAAGAAATGGGGACACAACATGCAAGTGTGGAAAAGAGCAAACTACAGACCATCTGCTGCAATGCAACCTGGGTCCTGCTTCCTGCACCATGGAGGACCTTCTTATAGCAACACAAGTGGCCAGCTATTGGTCAAAGGACATTTAATAGAATACCAAGTCTGCAAACTTTGTGTTTTGTTTGTTTGTTTTTTTAATGCAATACAACTGTTTTGGTTCACTCCTGACATGATAAATAAATGAATCCCATCTTGCCAATTGCCCTCAAGTAACTCTCCTAATATTCCTAATCTGGATCCTCCAAGGACATGATTGTCCTGCAACTCTTTCTAAGGCCCCTTCCATAGGTAAAGGTAAAGGTTTTCCCCTGACATTAAGTCTAGATGTGTCCGACTCTGGGAGTTGGTGCTCATCTCCATTTCTAAGTCGAAGAGCCGGCGTTGTCCATAGACAACTCCAGGGTCATGTGGCCGGCATGACTACATGAAGCGCCGTTACATTCCCGCTAGAGGGGTACCTATCTACTCACATTTGCATGTTTTTGAACTAGGTTGGTCAAAGCTGGGGCTGACATCAGGAGCTCACGCTGCTCCCCAGATTTGAACCTGCAACCTTTCAGTCAAGAAGCTCAGCAGCTCAATGGTTTAACCCACTGGGCCACCAGGGGCTCCATTCCATACAGCTGTATAATATCCACATCGAACTGGATTATATGGCAGCATGGATTCAGATAATCTAGTTCAAAGCAGATATTGTGGATTATCTGCCTTGTTATTCTCTGTTATATGGCTATGTGGAAGGGCCCTAAGAGCGCCTCCAGACAGTGCCAAAATGCTGGTTTGAAAAGTAGGGCAAAAAATCCCTGAACCTAACAGCAAGTCTACACACAGACCTGTCAGTCTCAGGAAATGGTCCCCGCCATCCTCATTCTTTTGAAGTGGGTCAAGAAGGAGAGTGGACAGGAGACATCCAGTGGAAGGTGTATGTATGTATGTATGTATGTATGTATGTATGTATTGTATATCCAAGATGCACTGGACCTCATATGAGTTGCCAATTGACTAAGAAAGGCAGTATACAAATACAGTAAATAAATAAATATGGACCTCCAAATGAAAACACAAACATTATTTTTCTTTTCACCCAACTTTTAATTGAAGCTCTGTTTAATATTATAAAGATCTAAAGAATAGAAAGGTTGCAGAGAGTTCTAATTGCTTTCCCATTGTGCTTCCCTTTAGCCACCTGTGTGTTTTGACTCCATTTTTGACAGCCCAATCAGTTGTTTCGGGCTTTTAAAATGAGCAGTCCACACAGGGAGAAGGGAAGGAAAGCATGTGTTTTGCTTGACTGCAGGGATATACACTCATGTGAAGGTGTGCCTTTTTGGGGGACAGAATCGGATTTTAAGTGTACCCTTTAGGCTTGGGTAACCACGGAAAAATTTGGTTCTAAACTCGTTTTGTTTTTAGGCAACCCTTGCGTTTCGTTTTTTTTTAAAAAATTCTGAAATTTTCCTTTAAAAAAGTTCAAAATATACAAAATTTCGTAAAATTACGAATCGATTCGTTAATGGCGGACGCGATTGCGCAATATGCTAAAAAACCCTCCAAATGGGACAGGGGGAACTTCTGAAGCTTCCCTCTCCCTCTGTTGCTGACTGTTGGTGTGATAATTTATTTTTTATCACTGATAAAACAAACAACAACTGTAAAACTTGCACCAGACATATGGAAATAATTGTGAAACAATTACAAAACAATTTCGAAACAATTTTGAACCAATTACGAAACAATTACGAAACAATACGAAATAAATTGGGAAAATTGTTTCGATTTTTAATTACTCCTCACAGTAGTCCTGCATGGCTCAATATTGGATCGTAAGCTAATTTAAATACGAATTAATAACGAATTACGAAATTAACGAACGAAACTGCCCAAGCCTACTACCCTTTTAACATGTGCTTTTCGATTGTTAACCTGATTCCACTCACATCTTCACTACACATCGTTTGGCCACCATTCAAAGATACTGTTGCACATTCAGGGGTACCACAAATATTTCGAATGCCTAATTTCAGTTGGATTTGGATAGGTACACTGATTCAGAAAAGAATCCAAATAATTTAATTACGCCCCAAACCAAATAAGAGATCTTTGCACAGATCTTGTTTTGATTCCACAGGAATGAGAAGAACTATTATGGGACCTATCATTCTGAGAATGGTCTTATATTTCGAAATAATAATAATATCCAGACTAACATGAACATCTCACAGGGATGAGGCATTCCAGGAACTCAAGCCATATCATGGCATTTGGCTCTTAAGGATCAATGCTGTTGAATCAGCAGCAGTCCCAATGTTTTTTTGCCAGTCTAAAATAAATTGTCATCAAAAGAGATTAACCAAGCAATTGGTAAATGTTCAAGAGACTCAGTTAAAGATGGATGGAGATGAGCAATTGATTTCTCACATCGAAACCACTGTATGCTAAGCTGATTTTTCCCCTCCTCTTAGAATCTCTGCTTAAGTGCATTTGGTGCTCCACTCCTATCACTCATCTCAGGATGGTTGCTAAGCAGCAACATAAATGAGAGGGTTGAATAGAGGCAGATGTGTATTCAATTCACCACTGTCCATAAGAGTCTACATGTACTGGCAGTGTTGTTGGGGTGCAGGAAAGATCCACTTACTATTAATAACACAAAGAATGTGTTTGCAAGAAGAGTCTTCCATGATATAATATAGCATGAGCTTGTGAGATGGCTTAGTGTGTCCCACAGTGATGATGGTGTTGTTGCCTTAGTAATAGTCACAACTTTTTTCAGATGACATTTGGAAACCTGATAACGTTTTCAATAAGGTTAACTGATATATTGTGGGTAGGTTGGTCCAGTTATTTTGAATTAGACTTCTGGTTGTTGTTGTTGTTGTGGTTGTTCATTTGTTCAGTCGCTTTCAACTCTTCGTGACCTCATGAACCAGCCTACGCCAGAACTTCCTGTCAGCCGTCACCACCCCCAGCTTCTTCAAGGTCAATCCAGTCACTTCAAGGATGCCATCCATCCACCTTGTCCTTGGTCGGCCCCTCTTCCTTTTTCCTTCCATTTTCCCCAGCATCATTGTCTTCTCCAAGCTTTCCTGTCTCCTCATGATGTGGCCAAAGGACTTCATTTTGGCCTTTACTATCCTTCCCTCTAATGAGCAGCCGAGCATTATTTCCTGAAGTATGGACTGGTTGGATCTTCTCGCAGTCCAAGGCACTCTCAGAACTTTCCTTCAACACCACAGTTCAAAAGCATCTCTCTTCCTTCTCTCAGCCTTCCCTATGGTCCAGCTCTCGCATATTCCCTGATTCTTCTGCTTTTATGTGCCACATTATAACAAATGTCTATTTCAGTATTTCTCAACCTTCCTAATGCCACGACCCCTTAATACAGTTCCTCATAACTGCAATTTTGCTACTGTTACAAATCATAATGTAAATATCTGGTATTCAGGATGTATTTTCATTCACTGGACCAAATTTGGCACAAATACCTTATAAACCCAAATTTGAAAATTGGTGGGTTGGGGGGGGGGGGAGGGATTGATTTTGTCACTTGGGAGTTGGAGTTGCTGGGCTTTATAGTTAACCTACAATCAAAGAGTATTCTGAATTCTAACAATGATGGAAATGAACCAAACATGGCACACAAAACTCCCATGACCAACAGAAAATACTGGAAGGGTTTGGTGGGCATTGACCTTTGAGTTTTGGAGTTGTAGTTCACCTACATCTCAATTTCTAAGCACTGTGGACTCAAACAATGATAGATCTGGACCAAACTTGGCATGAATACTCAATATGCCCAAATGTGAACACTGGTAGAGTTTGGGGAACAAGAGACCTTGACATTTGGGAGTTGTAGTTGCTGGGATTTATAGTTCACCTTCAACCAAAGAGCATTCTGAACCCCACCAATGACAGAATTGGGCTAAACTTCCCACACAGAACCCACATGATCAACAAAAACTACTGTGTTTTCTGATTTTTTTTTCTGTGTCAGGAGTGACTTGAGAAACTGCAAGTCACTTCTGGTGTGAGAGAATTGGCCATCTGCAAGGACGTTGCCCAGGGGATGCCTGGATGTCTGATACTTTACCATCCTTGTGAGAGGCTTCTCTCATGTCCCTGCATGGGGAGCTGGAGCTGACAGAGGGAGCTTATCCACGCTCTCCCCAGATTCGAACCTGCAACCTGTCGGTCTTCAGTCCTACCGGCACAACGGTTTAATCCATTACACCACCAGAGGCTCCTGTGTTTTCCGATGGTCTTTGGCAACCCTTCTGACACCCCCTTGTAACACCCCCAGGTGTCCCAACCAGGTTGAGAAACACTGGTCTATTTCCTTTGTTTATGAACCAATTTCTCTTTAAAGATGTTATCTTTGTGCTTCTCTGCAAAGAAGAAAACATCATGCTTTCTAGCATGCTGAAGAATAGGTACATGACTTTGAAGTCGCTGGACCTTCTCTTTCACTAGGGCCATCTCAACTACTTTTGGTCCTTTACCTTCCTCATGTTTTACTTAAAGAAAGATGAAACAATCATCACAATTTTTTTTAAAAAAGCATGCTGAACATAGCCATGGCATCAGAGCATATTGTTAGGTGGGGAATAAAAATGAGAGAATTGCAAAGCCTTCATCAAAATAAGTAACCATTGTGAAATGATTAAAGTGTGGATCAGAACACAATAGCCAATTAGGTGGCTTTTTGTCCCAACCGAGATGAGTAATTGGAAAATCATGATTTGCACCAAAAAAAAAATAATTATCTCCTTGTGGTCTGTTTGTTTTTTGAAATTTCTTACATCTTCATCATTCAGTTGCAATCTGAGAGATTAGGCAATTCAATATATTCTGGATTAAAGGTCATGAGTTGTTTGAGGCAAGATTTAATTGCTAGTTCTACATAAATTGTATAGTCAGCCCTGGTTTCTTCTTGCAGCTGTGCATCCCAAACAAGCAAACCAGCCACAAAACCTAGACTTGCCGAGTTCCTTGATTGACTACAAATGAGCAGATCTCCTGTTCAACAAAGACATACTTAGTTACTTACTTACTTGGGCGATCCCTCGTAGCTCGAGAATGATTGCCCTCCAGATGTGGTGTTTTGTCGTTGGGTCCGAAGGTGATCAGCATGTTCTCCCGCAGTGAGGACATCGGTTTCCAGGTGGAAGGTGGTCCCGGTCTGGGTTGGCTCGACACGCCTTCCTCTTGGCACATTTTTTCCAATTCGCTCTCCATTCGTGCCTTTTTTGAATTCTACAGCACTGCTGGTCACAGCTGACCTCCACTTATAGTACTCAAGGGCCTGGGCTTCCTAGTTCTCAGTGTCTATGCCAGTTTTTGAGGTTGGCTTTAAGCCCATCTTTCAATCTCTTTTCCTGTCCACCAACATTCCATTTTCTGTTCTTGAGTTCAGAGCAGAGCAACTGCTTTTGGAGATGGTGATCGGGCATTTGGACAAGGTTTCCAGTCCAGCTGAATTGATAGCGGAGGAGATTCACTTCAATGCTGGTGGTCTTTGCATGACATTTGTCTGCCTGTCTTCCCAAGAGATTTGCCGCCATTCTCATAGGATAAGTAAATGTGTAAAAGGGATCAGCAATATCTTGTGACTTCTGCATCATATGTTTTTTTGTCGCATAACCAATGTATAAATTGACCTCATGTACTTGTTGAGGGCAGGTTTGGGGTCCTAAATTATGGATTTTGATATGATCTGTGGACAAATCGAGGGTTATTCCACAGAGAGGAAAAAGCACAAATGCCAACTTAGGAGGCCAGTTGCCCCTAGCCATTTTCTCACCCAGACATTCAAAAATAATTCTAGAAGTAATGCCATTTATTTATTTATTTATTTATTTATTTATTTGCTATATTTGTATACCGCCGTTTCTCAGCCTAGCCGGCGACTCAACGCGGTTTACAACATAATATAACAATCAACGATATACAGTTAAAAGCATAAAAAACATAAAACACAGTTCATACATCAATACCAATCCAGTTCAACTCTTAACTAAAAACGTGATCCATGGCAAAGAGAATAGAGTGGATTGGTACATGTTTTAGGTTCTCCAAAGATGGACTAAGCTTTCATCTTTTGACAGTTTTCTCAAGGAAAGGGATTATTCCTTTTTTAATAAGGTACAATAATCACACAATTACCTTCCCACAGAAGGAGTGCCTATTGATCTACTCACATTTGTATGTTTTTGAACTGCTAGGTTGGCAGAAGCGGGGTCTAACAGCAGGAACTCATGCTGCTCCCTGGATTCAAACCTGTGACGGTTTGGTTAGCAAGTTTAGCAGCTCAGTGGTTTAACCCACAGTGCCAGCAGGGGCTTCCATGCAGTCATGCCAGCCACATGACCTTGGAGGTGTCTATGGACAACGCTGGCTCTTTGGCTTAGAAATGGAGATGAGCACCAACCCCCAGAGTCGGACACAACTAGATTTAATGTCAGGGGAAAACCTTTACCTTTACGTATAATAATCACCCTGATCTCAACAGTTGGAGAATGCATTATTTGAAGAAATGCCTTTTTTTCCTAACTCCTTCCCAATGGAAGTCCGCTTGGGGCCATCCCTATTGATTTTCCAATTGAGAGCTAAGACAGTAGTATTTCATGTGACCTTTGGTTCCTAAAATCAGTTTTGGGATTGGTTTTGGGGGTTGTTTTGATCTCTTCTTGAAACATGTTTACCTTTTATATATTTTTTCAAAAAAAATCAGAGCAATGTTGCAAACCACATGAAAATAAAGTTATCCACAGAGTTGCATTTCATCTGAGGAGAACAACGACGGAGGAAGAAAGGCTAATATTGTCTACTTCAGTAGTATTTCAAGGATTTCCACACCTTTTGATTTCTGTGTTTAGTTTCTTTTGTTTTAAAACGAGCAGTTTAGTTTTATCAACTGAGTGTTTTGTAATTTTCCATTCATGGTTTCTTTCTCTTCCTCCTCCTCCTCTTGTTGACATACTTGTGTTTTTTTTTTTTCCCTAATCTAATCTTGATGCCTTTAATAAAAGAACAGTTAAAGATTCTTTATATTTTAAGTATGAAGAATAAGCACTTGTAGGTAAAGGTAACGGTTTTCCCCTGATATTAAGTCCAGTCGTGTCCGACTCTAGGGTTTGGGGCTCATTTCCATTTCTAAGCCAAAGAGTTGGCATTGTCCATAGACGCCTCCAAGGTCATCTGGCCATGGGAATGACTGCATGGAGTGCCGTTACCTTCCTGTGAAAGCACTACTTATTGATCTACTCATATTTCCATGTTTTTGAACTGCTAGGCTGGCAGTTCCATGGCGCTCCATGCAGTCATGCCGGCCACATGACCTTGGAGGTGTCTACAGACAACGCTGGCTCTTTAGCTTAGAAATGGAGATGAGCACCACACCCCAGAGTCAGACATGAGTGGACTTAATGTCAGGGGGCTACCTTTACCTTTACCTTTACCTAGGCTGGCAGAAGCTGGGGCTAACAGTGAGAGCTCACCCCGCTCCCCAACCTTTTGGTCAGCAAGTTCAGCAGCTCAGCAGTTTAACCCACTGCACCACCAGGGGCTCCACTTGTACTCCTGCAGAATATTTTAATTTGTTTTAATTTTAAGCATGTATATATTGCCTATCACAATATGTACCCAAGAGTGATTTACAAGGAGAAAACAGAACAATAAGGTATACGTTGAAATAATTAAAATCAATATGCAAACAATACAAGCAAACACAAATTAAAATGGTATTTTGAAAGCTTTATTTCTAGTGTCTTCATTTCTACATAATAAAACAAACAGCGTTGAGCAAATATATGTGTCTTATAAACAATTTCATTGATTTTCCTTGTTTTATTGATGCACAGAAATTTGCTAGTGCATTTAAACTCCATACAGAAATGTTAATGCAATCATAAATAGACTGAACTCCACCCTTTCAAAGTTCTGTGTTTGTTTCTGGTAATATAGAGAGGAGAAAGAAACAAAAGGAATTGAAGCTTATGACAAAAGATGAGAAACAGAATAAACAATTAAATCCATAGATAAAGGACTACAGATTACTCTAGTTTCAATTCAGTAATAAGATGAGCCAATCTGGGGGATTTTAGAAACAAGGATGAGGAACAACGAGGCTGTTCATGATGCTTGAACCTGAGGACTTCTATCACCTCTTAGTCTTTGCATTGGCTGTACTGGCCAGGTTAGATGGATGTCATCATCCAACATCTGGAAGCTTACTTATTCCTATTCCCGTCAAGTAGTTTGCCCTTTTGATTTGCCACATTGCAGTCCCAGTAGTCCTGCCTGGTTACTCTGCAGGTCAGAACAGAGATGTGGAAATTTTGATACACAGCCTGCAGAATTCCCCAGCTGTGATCACTACAGAGAGCTCATCTGTGCACTTCGCAAAGCATTGCATAAAATTCCTCTGTGCATTTTATTGGTAGTTTTTTTAAATCCTTAATGTGGACATGCCAACAGTAATTCTGTACAGACATGCTGCCATGTCCCTGTATCACCCAGTAATCCAAACCTCCAGGGTCATTGTTCAATCAGACACTGAAGGCCAGAAGATTATTCAACAGGTTTATTTGAGCAAATCACCCTGCCGGGTGAAGAGTGCCACAGAAAACTGAAATGCAACTCAGTTTTCTGGCCAATACCTTGAGCACGTGTGCAGGCTATTTTCCCCTATTCGTGCCTCATCTCTACTCCCTTTTGTTTCCTTCTGGTGCTAGCTCTCATCAGTATTCCTTCACCTAATATAATATATACATAATATAACACTAATAAAATAGGATGGAACATTTTACTCACGCAGGACTCCCATTTTATTTCAGTATCCACATGGAATTAGGAGAAATCTTTGGCCAATTTTAAGAAAGATTGGGATTAATTTATTACATTTTCCTAACTTTGAAGGGGGCATTTGTGGCCAAAATACTTCATCTTGGCCTCTACTATCCTTCCCTCCAATGAGCAGTCAGGCTTTATTTCCTGAAGTATGGACTGGTTGGATCTTCTCATGGTCCAAGGCACTCTCAGAATTTTCCTCCAGCACCACACTTCAAAAGCATCTATCTTCCTTCTCTCAGCCTTTCCTATGGTCCAGTTCCTACAGGGAATACTATTGCTTTTACTATGTGGATCTTCGTTGCCAGTGTGATATCTCTACTCTTCACTATTTTATCGAGATTGGACATTGCTCTCCTCCCAAGAAGGAAATGTCTTCTGATATCCTGGCAGCAGTTTGCATCTGCAATAATCTTTGCACCTAGAAATACAAAGTCTGTCATGGCCTCCACATCTTGTCCCTCTATTTACCAGTTATCAATCAGTCTGGTTGCCATAATCTTGGTTCTTTGTATGTTTAACTGCAGCCCAGCTTTTGCACTTTCTTCTTTCACCTTGATTAGAAGGCTCCTCGGCTATGTATTAGTACAGTGCCATGAAAAGTAGAAGTGTGACAGTAAAATATAATTTCTTAAGGTAGATGAATAAGGGATAAAAAACCATCAGATAGTGAGTGGGAGGATCATAGATTTGGGTTGTTGTAGGTTTTTCAGCTGTATGGCCATGTTCTAGAAGCATTCTCTCCTGATGTTTTGCCTGCATCTGTGGTAAGCATCCTCAGAGGTTGTGAGGATCATAGATTTGCTTTGTTTGTTTGTTTGTTAGCAAGATGAATTTTAAAGCAGGAAGGGGAATTGATTATCTTAAGTACTGGAGTTACTTAACTCTCCCTAGAAGATGACTGAACTGAGACTCTCATTCTTGGCCTCATCATGAGAAGATATCACTCACTAGAAGAGACAACAATACTTCATAAGGTTGAAGGCAGTGGGAAAGAGGAAGATCTCATTACAGATGAGTAGCCCCAATTAAGGAAGCACTGGCCCTGAGCCTGCAAGGGTTGCACTGCTGATGATAGGGCGACTTGGAGATCTTTCTTTCATAGGGTTGCCATAAGTTGAAGTCAACTTGGCAGCAGTTAACAATAACCAAGGTAGTTGCTTTAGGAACTTGATTCTGAGTGTCATAAAAAGCAGCAAAGTGCTATATTGTTGACTCTTTCTTGCTACTGCTTTGGTGTTTTCTGCCTCAGGTACCAAAATAAATTGACCAGCATTGGATATCCTTGACATCTGAAGGAGAGGCACTATTTATTGCCAGTAGCAAAATAACTTGGCCTAGCCCTGAGCTATGGTGAGACTACCTGGACTCAGGTGTTGGATGCCCTGGAGCAGTTTCAACAACATGACCCCGCGCTGCACATGTGTGACCTCTAATAGAGAGGTGGCACAGAAAATTATTAATTCAATGGGTAAATAAAAAATGAACTACATCCAAAGTAGCACAATAGGCAGAAGCACAAAACTCTTCTTTGAATCTTGCAACTTCTGTGAAACTAACAGTAGGATCCCATTAGTTTTTACCCATAGATTTTAAAGTGTGTTATCCTATTTGATAATGCTTACGTTATTGTTTTATCGTTTTGTTGTTTTAAATTGCTTGTACTGTTGTTGTTATTGCTTGTATTGTTGTATTTTGGGCTCGGCGTCATGTAAGCCGCACCGAGTCCCTTGGGGAGATGGTAGCGGGGTATAAATAAAGTGTTGTTGTTGTTATTATTATTATTATTATTATTATTATTATTAGCCCTCAGTTGCGCAGTGGGTTAAAACCCTGTGCCGGCAGGACTGAAGACCGACAGGTCGCAGGTTCAAATCCGGGGAGAGGCGGATGAGCTCCCTCTGTCAGCTCCAGCTCCTCATGCGGGGACATGAGAGAAGCCTCCCACAAGGATGATAAAATATCAAAATCATCTGGGTGTCCCCTGGGCAATGTCCGTGCAGATGGCCAATTCTCTCACAACAGGATGTTCCTGACATGACAAAAAAAATTATTATTATTTACTCAAATAACACACAAACTGTTGATGATAATAGAAGCTTCATGAAATTTTAGAAGTTACAGTAGAAGGAGAGAAATCAAACCACACCATTTCTCCCATCAACACTGTGTCCTGTCATAATTGTATTGTTTATTTATATAGTGCCATTTAATGTTCATGGCACCTTGCAATAAAACAGCTAAAACAATGGGTCTTGGCAAAGCTATACAATCAAAATTAGATGCTTATACACATACATATGCAGAAGGAAGTAGGGCCAACAAAACACAAAAGCAAAACAAATCATTCAGATAAGATGGAAAAAGAAACAACGAATATAATAAAATGCAAACTAACCAATGCATCTAATCAGAATATGCAAGATTGCAAAGCAAGGTCAAACTGAAATTCCAAAAGCTTTGGAAAAGGGGCATCAAGGCTAGCTCTCCATTCACCATCTTGCATGCTTTAGGCCAGTAGTTCTCAACCTGTGGGTCCCCTGGTGTTTTTACCTACAACTCCCAGAAATCATAGCCAGTTTACCTGCTGTTAGGGTTATAATAATAATAATAATAATAATAATTTATTTGTACCCTCCTACCATCTCCCCAAGGGACTCAGTGCGGCTTACATGAGGCCGAACCCACAATACATCAGTAAAAACAACAACAGCAATATAAAACAATAAAATGAAACTCATACACAAAAAACAAGCAGTAAACATTAACAATAGCACAACAACACTTAAAAACCTATGACTGGGCCAAATGTAATAATTAAATTTTTTAAAAATAATGCTGAACATGACCAGGTGAAATATATAACTAGGATAGAATTTCGGAGAGGAAAGAGGTGTGCAGACAATGTGCATTTAGGGACATATTGCTGGGAGTTTCTTTATTCTGGAAAGGCATACTGGAACAACCACGTTTTCAAGCTCCTCCTACAGACTGCCAGAGTTGGGGCATGCCTGATGTCCTTGGGGAGTGAGTTCCAGAGTTGAGGGGCCACCACCGAGTAGGCCCTTTCCCTCGTCCCCACCAATTGCACCTGCGATGGGGGTGGGAGCGCGAGCAGGGCCTCTCCAGATGATTGGAGAGATCATGTGGGTTCATATACGGATATGTGGTCATGCAGGTAGGCGGGTCCCAAACCATTTAGGGCTTTGTAGGTAAGAACCTGCACCTTGAATTGGGACCGGAAAATGAACGGCAGCCAGTGGAGCTCCTTAAACAGGAGGGTTGACCACTCCCTGTAAGGAGCACCAGTTAACAACCTGGTAGCTGCCTGTTGAACCAATTGAAATTTCCGGGCCGTTTTCAAGGGCAGCCCCACATAGAGTGCATTACAGTAGTCCAATCTGGAGGTGACTAAGGCATGGACCACCCTGTCCAGATCCCCCTTCATGAGGTACGGTCACAGTTGGCACACAAGTCTTAATTGTGTGAAGGCCCTCCTGGCCACCGCCGACGCCTGAGCTTCAAGCGTCAATGATGAGTCCAGGAGGACACCCAGGCTGTGGAGCTGAGACTGGGAGTTGAAGGTTTCTGGGTTTCTGGAAGTTGAAGGCCAAAACATCTGGGGACCCGCAGGTTGAGAACCACTGCTTTAGGTCTTGTTGGGAGGTGGATGACTGCTTCACAGGTCCCTATCCTATAGTGACGCAACTGATTCCTGTGACTTTCTGATTCAATTCTCCATGCAACCTCATGTCCATCTTGCTCTTTTCTGGTCTTTGCAATAGACTTCCATCAATACTGGTTCAATACTTTTACCTCTTCCTGTGATGGTGGGCAGGCAAGAAGGAAGTATATGTAGTAGTGCATAGAGTACTCTCAAAAGTGCCATGATCAGTTGTAGCACCTCATTGACTGAGCTGGATAAGGACAGAGAAGCACTCTTGGGAAGATGCATCTGGTGTTCATTGCATACTAGTGTGCTGGTTCCATTCTGCTAAATTTGGACCACCATTAATCCCTGCCCATGCCCACACACATCCATTGAACTGTTGATAGTCCAGCCTGGACTGCAATCAGCAGCTGTGTAATAGCTCCCTGTTACTTGACTTTTTCTTCTTTCTCTAAAGCACTTAATGTCATGTTCTTTGTTGTTTGAAAGGTACTCTGGACTGTAAGAAAAGATTTTAAATGTTACTATCTTATCTGAACCTCAGGACAGGATAGGTTAAATATAGGGGTGTCGTAAATATAGTGTAGAGAAGAAAGATGTGCAGACAAAACCTAAACTCTGGGTTAGGAATTGATGGGTAGCTATGAGACTGAAGATTAAATCTTAGAGCATCAGGAATATGTTTCCTGGATAGCTGTAAACTTTCCTTGGGGAAATTAAGCTACATCATCCCAAAGTGTTTCCTACAAGGCACCGCTTACTTGGCAATGTTCATTACAGTTGGCAAAAGACACTACTCCTAAGAACAACCCAAAAAAATTCAGGTTTAATCCATATCACTAATGTTGAATTGCTTAACTGTGATTGTGAATCTATATAAATAAAAATGTAATGTTCATTTGTGGGATTAACATAACTCAAAAACCACTGGATGAATTGACACCAAATTTGGACACAATTTATTTATTTGCTTATTTGCAGTATTTATATTCCACCCTTCTCACCCCGCAGAGGACTCAGGGTGGATTACAATGTACATATACATGGAAAACATTCAATGCCATAGACACACAACATATATAGACAGACAGTCAGAGGCTATTTAACATTCCAACTTTTTCTGGCCACCAGGGGAGTTGTTGGTTCACCATCCATCTGTGACACTGATGAAGTACTTCCTCATTCCCCGCATGCTTGCTGGAGATGTTTATGGCCTCATAAATTAGTTAAATTATGTGTTATTGTTAATGTTTATTGCTATTTTCCATTTATGAGCTTTATTTATTGTTTGTATTACTGTTGCTATTGTTTTATTGTTGTATTGTGGGCTCGGCCTCATGTAAGCCGCACCGAGTCCCTTGGGGAGATGGTAGCGGGGTACAAATAAAGTATTATTATTATTATTATTATTATTATTATTATTATTAAATTAGCCTCCACACATAAGTAGTACTTAAATTTCCTACTTGACAGATGCAACTGTCTTCGGGTTGCATGGTCGACAACAAGCTACACAGATTTGTCAGAATCTCACTCCAACCCGGACTGGCTTTGAACTCATGATCTTTCGGTCAGTAGTGATCTTAATGCAGCTGACTCCCAGCCAGCTGTGCCACAGTCCCAATACACCTATCAAGCCATTGAATGACCATCACTCATAAAAACACTGAAAAACACAGCAGAAGAGACTTAAAAAGCCAAAAAAAAGCAAAAAGATGCTACAGCGCATGTGCAAAAATTGTTCCCCTGGCAAACAAAACACACAATAGCATCTCCACACTCTCTTCCAGACTACAGCTCCCAGCATTCCCTAAACCAGGCCCTTTAGGAGAGGAGGATGATCCAAATGCACTGCTTCCAGAATGTAAACTTTCTTCTCCTTGGATTTCTTTGAGAGCACCCAATTTCCTGCATATTTCCAATTTCCTATTCCTGGACTGCAACTCCCAGCAATCCTCCACATAGAAACTTCAAATGGAGAGAGATAGGTAGGTAGATAGATCAATGAGGAGGACTGCTGGGAGTTGCAATCCAAGAATAGTTAGGAAAGTAAGAAAGAGGAGAAAGGGGAAGGGAAAAAGGGGGGAAGGAAGGGGAAGAGAAGGAAGGAAGGAAGGAAGGAAGGAAGGAAGGAAGGAAGGAAGGAAGGAAAGGAAAAAGTGAAGGAAGGAAGGAAGGAAAGAGGAAGGGAAGGAGAGAAAGGGGAAGATTGGCCACAGCAATGTGTGGCGGGTACAGCTAGTATTAGATGAAGCCAATGGAACATTCTGTGAACCAAAGACAAAACAAATTCAGAGAAATATAATAAATGAGAAACAATGGTGCACACATCCTTATTATGGCTTCAAACTACAAGAGAGGAGATTCCATCTGAACATGAGGAAGAACTTCCTGACTGTGAGAGCCGTTCAGCAGTGGAACTCTCTGCCCCGGAGTATGGTGGGGGCTCCTTCTTTGGAAGCTTTTAAACAGCGGCTGGATGGCCATCTGTCAGGGGTGATTTGAATGCAATATTCCTGCTTCTTGGCAGAATGGGGTTGGACTGGGTGGCCCATGAGGTCTCTTCCAACTTTTTGATTCTATGATTTAAATATTGGGTTCCTGCAATGGATCAATCTGGACAGAATCGGGACAAAATTAACCTCGTCTTTAATTTGGGATAGAGAAGGACACTTGTGACCCGCGAGGCACTTTCAGTGCTCCATAATTCATTGAAAACTTTTCAAACTAAAGTAAAATAAAAATAAAAATTCTATATTCCTCATTTAAACTACAGCATAGTGGCTTTTTAAAAAAACCTACCAAAAGTATCTGGAAGCTAACAGAGCTTCTAAATTGAAGCTAGTCCTCCATCTGGCACCGAGGGAGATGACATCCACTGAGCACAAAAAATTATGACAAACTCATCCGAGTACATATGTCTTCCCATTTTCTTGATTTACAATATCTGTGGTCAAGCTGCTGAATCAATTAACATTGCTGGCACATTTGTGTGCATGAAGCACATGCAAATGAATCAGAAAAACCTGGAATATAACTCTGCATGAAATAGTATCTTACCGCACTTTGGAGTTATGTGACCTCATCAGTAGATTTGCTAACAGTCTGTTCAAGCTTTGAAAGAGGATGGTGATCAAGGACAGCTTTATCTTCTTGGCTTTTTTATTTTTCAGGCACTCAACTGGTCTCATAGCATATGGTCCTGTAAAGTTACATACCCAGCAGCGATTAGGCCTTATGCTTTGGACATGCTGCAGGCTTTTCTTTCCCTCAACTTTGTATTCCATACATTTTTTGGATAGGCGTAACATACTTTCCAGAATTGATGTGTTTTTAGTTCCCAAAGTACAGTATTAGGGGCCTAGATTCCTAAAAAATTGAGTTTGTTTACCTCTCATCATAACCCAGTCGTTCTGAACTTAAGAAAGGGGATAACCCCATTTGTTGGAAGTTAATTAAAAAAATTTTGTGGTTCAATCGTGTTATACAGAAGGGAAAAAAAATGAGGGAAAAAGAGAGGACAAAAAAAAGCTCACTTTTAACAATGGTCATTGGAGAACTCAGGTAGGAGGAAATATGTTGCCTAACTGCAACCATATGAATTGTGGAAGGAGTTGCCACAAATAAGATGCAATAAGTTGGCTAAGAGGCAGGAGTGTTAACCCCCAGTTATTATTTTTCTTTACTTATTTACAGTATTTATGTATATCCCATCCTTCTTACAGTTTTTCGCATCTTATTTCCGGCATCTTGGAAGCTGTGCTTGACTCTGGCCACAGAGGGTGCTGTTGAACCAACTTCCATGCTGAGGAGCTTTCCTACGATTGATATCCTTAAGGGTGCCTTTATTTAAAAAAGGTAAAGGTTTCCCCTGACATTAAGTCCAGTTGTGTCCAGCTCTGGTGCTCATCTCCATTTCTAAGCCGAAGAGCTGGTGTTGTCCGTAGACACCTCCAAGGTTATGTGGCCAGCATGACTGCATGGAGTGCTGCTACCTTCCCGCAGAAGCGGGTACTTATTGATTTATTCACATTTGCATGTTTTTGAACTGTTAGGTTGGCAAAAGCTAGGGCTAACAGTGGGAGCTCACCCCACTCCCCAGATTTATTTATTTATTTCGGTTACTTCTAACCCGCCCTTCTCACCCTGAAGGGGACTCAGGGCGGCTTAAAAAAACAAGGCACAATTCGATGCCCGCATCACATAACAGCAATAAAACAAAATAACATCAATTAACAATTAACAACAACTCTTGCATTACAACCATAAAACCAATAAAACCAATACAAATACAAATCAATTTCTCCTCATTGATGGTCAGCGTTCGCTATCTCATAGTTCAAATTCCAATTCCACAATTGACCTTTTAGCTCAATGGTTTAACCCACTGCACCACTGGGGGGGGGGGGGGGGTTCCAAGGGTGCCTTTCTTATCTCCCCATTAAAAGTGGTATCATCTATCTACTTGCATTTCTGCTTTTGACCTGCTGGGTGTACAGGTGAGCTGGGGCTAATGGCAGGTGCTCACCCCGACCCAGGGTGAACTGTAGGATTTTTCTGCAGCACAGCAGTTTTGCCTGCTGTTCTAAGCCTGGCCCTTTCATCATTAAAAGTGAAATGGTCACCTTCTCATCACACTCACAAGTTTTGCATTCATCTTGATATTCATGTGTGCAACCTCATTATTAGCACCTATAAAGATCTGTTCCTATGCACTTTACTTCATGCATCTGATGAAGTCTTGAGTCTACAAAAGCCACCAACTTTTTTCTCACGGGTGCTACAAAATCCCTTTGTATACTGAACTATACTTCTCCTTCTTCCTTTCATGCCACATTTTATAGATCCACAGAATTTTACTTTACTTACTTACTTAGGAGATCCCTCGTTGTCTGAGTAAGATTGCTCTCCAAGTTCAGTGTCCTGGTGGTGGGTACGTGGGTGACTCTGGAGCCCTATTCTTGACCTGCATGTTCTCCTGCAATGGGGGCATCAGTTTCCAGGTGGAAGGTGGTCCTGGTCGGGGTTGGCTTGACGTGCCTTCCTCTTGGCATTTTTCTCTCTTTCAGCCTCCATTCATGCCGACAGCACTGTTGGTCACAGCTGACCTCCAGCTAGAATGCTCAAGGCCAGGGCTTCCCAGTTCATAGAATCATAGAATCCTAAAGTTGGAAGGGACCTCATGGGCCCATTCTGCCAAGAAGCAGGGAAATTGCATTCAAAGCTCATCACAACCCAGTGGTAATAAACCTAAGAAAGGAGGTAACCCCATTTGTTGGAGATTTAACTTAATTATTCTTTGGTTAAATTGTGTTATACAAAAGGGAACAATGAGGGGGAGAGAGAGGGAAAGAGACTGGAATGTGTATGTCTCAAACTTACATAGTTTGTTACTGTGACTACGTTTGCACATGACCACATTAAGCTCTGTTATGATTCATATCTGTAGGATTCGAAAATCAATCTTTGCATATTTTGGTTTTCTATCACAAATGTTTCTGCTCTTTCCATAGCAGCTTCTGTTTGCCCTCTATTTAGCAATAGACAGTAAAACTAAACTGGAACTTTATCTCCGAACACCTCATACTCCCAATTATATTTCTGTAGTTGCATAGGTGTGCCCGTGAATTGTTATTTATTTCTGGGGCAATGTATTAAGGAACTTAGACTCCATCTGTACTCTTAATGCAAGTGACAAGCATTGAGGTGGAAATAAGTCTGAAGCTGTAATCAGCTCTTTCTTAGAGTCCTCAAATCCTTCTCTGGCTTTCCTTTTTTGCCATTTCGCAAGAAGGTAATTACTGGATTGTTGACAGTCATATAGTAGCAAACATCTTGGAGATGTTAATATGCATCACCTCACTTGGAACAGTAACCCAGTAAACCATTTCTTTATTCGTGATATTTTGTACATCGATTGCAATTTGCCATGGGCACCTTTCGAGCAATTTCTTTGGTGTCACAATAGTAAATAATAAATCACACCAGCAATGAATGCAAACGAGAATGTCTTGATTCAGATATGATTGAGGGAAAAGACAGAAAGCCTCCAAGGAAGAAAAAAACAACAACTCCTAGACAACATTTTGCAGGCAGCACTAGAAAGCCTTGTATCATAACAATTCTCTAATTTGTAAAGGAATAAAAGAACTTGTTACAGGCATTTCAGCGAGAGCTGAACAATCTCAGGCCCTTAAATGAGAAACTTTGCTTTTTCTCTCTCTCTCTTTTCCATTCCGCTAGAAAAAGTAAAATGTTCAGAAATCAAGAGAAGGGAGACAATATTTTGCATCAAAGATAGATTAAATGACACACACACACACACACACACATATAAATGCTCTATGCATAATGAGGACCTTAAAAACAAAAGAAACAATGAACGAAATCACACCAAATTTGGAAACAAAACGTCTCACAACACAAGGAGTGACCATCACTCAAAAAATCATGATTTTGTCATTTGGGAGTTGTAGTTGCTGGGATTTATAGTTCACCTACAATCAAAGAGCATTCTGAACTCCATCAACGATGGAAATGAACCAAACTTGGCACACAGAACTCCCATGACTAACAGAAAATACTGGAAGGGTTTGGTGGGCAATGACCTTGAGTTTGGGAGTTGTAGTTCACCTACATCCAGAGAACACTGTGGACCAAACTTGGCATGAATATTCCATATGTCCAAATATGAATACAGATGGAGTTTTGGGGAAATAGACCTTGACATTTGGGAGTTGTAATTATTGGGATTTATAGTTCACCTACAATCAAAGAGCATTCTGAACTCCATCAACGATGGAAATGAACCAAACTTGGCACACAGAACTCCCCTGACCAACAGAAAATACTGGAAGGGTTTGGTGGGCATTGACCTTGAGTTTGGGAGTTGTAGTTCACCTACATCCAAAGAACACTGTGGACCAAACTTGGCACGAATATTCCATATGTCCAAATAGGAATACAGATGGAGTTTTGGGGAAATAGACCTTGACATTTGGGAGTTGTAATTATTGGGATTTATAGTTCACCTACAATCAAAGAGCATTCTGAACCACACCAACGAAAGAATTGGGCCAAACTTCCCACAGAGAACTCCCATGACCAACAGAAATGCTGCCTTAAGGCCATCCAGTCCAACTCCCTTCACCAGGGCAAGAAAAGGTAATCAAAGCCCTCCTGACAAAGAGCCATCCAGCCATAGATATAGATAGATAGATACTATTCACACACACACAGCGATATAGTATCATAGATTTGAAAGGGACTCCTAAAGAAGGACAATTATATGTTGCATGTTCCAGAGTAGGCAAACCACATCAGCAATGACAAAGAAACAAGAAGAAATACTGTTTACCTACAAGCATAAATAAATTACATATATTAGAAACCAACACTTTCTCATTACTTTATTTTCCAGATCACCTGACAGGGCTACAGCAACGCCTGGCAGGGGACAGCTAGTTTGCTTCTAAATTTATATTGGCCACAAATGTGTAGAGGATAAAGATAATGAAGAACATTCGTTTGTTTGTTTGTTTGTTGCATTTATATATCACTTTTCTCACCCCAGGAGTGGGGGACTCAAAGCACTTCGTATCAAATAAATGGCAAAATGTCAATGCCACACATACAGTAAAAACAGTATATCACACATCTAAAACAATAACATATAACCATAAATTAAATCATTAAAGACATAAACCATCAAACATAAAACATTGCACTGATACTGCTACATTATTATTATTATTATTATTATTATTATTATTATCTTTTGTGTCAGGAGCGACTTGAGAAACTCAAGTCACTTCTGGTGTGAGAGAATTGGCCGTCTGCAAGGATGTTGCCCAGGGGAAAACCCAGATGTTTGATGTTTTACCATCCCAGTGGCTCAATGGGTTAAACCCTTGTGCTGGCAGGACTGAAGACTGACAGGCTGGAGGTTCGAATCTGGGGAGAGTGTGGATGAGCTCCCTCTGTCAGCTCTAGCTCCCTGTGCGGGAACATAAGAGAAGCCTCCCACTAGGATGGTACATTATTGTTGTCACTCACTGAATGCTTGTTTGCATAACCAAGTTTTGAGTTGTTTTCTAAACACTAGGAGCCCCCTGTGGTGCAGCAGGTTAAAGCGCTGAGCTGCTGAACTTGCTGATTGAAACGTAGGTGGTTTGAATCCAGGGAGCGGGGTTAGCTTCCGCTGTTAGCCAAGCAGTTCAAAAACATGCCAATGTGAGTAGATCAGTAGGTACCGCTTTGGTACCTACTATCATGCCGGCCACGTGACCCTGGAGGTGTTTACAGACAATGCCGGCTCTTCGGCTTAGAAATGGAGATGAGCAATGAGCACCAACCCCCAGAGTTGGACACTACTGGACTTAATGTTAGTGGAAAACCTTTACCGTTACCCTTTAAACACCAGGAGGGAAGGGGTTGATCTGAGGGAGTTCCACAGCTGAGGGGCCACCACCGAGAAGGCCTTGTCTCTCATCCCGCTTCTGCAGTGGTGGTAGGACCAAGAGCAGGACCCGCCCCCCAGCTAATCTTAATGTGCTAACTGGTTCATAAAGGGAGATGAATTCGGAGAGGTAAGCTGGACCAGAATCATTTAGGGATTTATAGACTAAAGCCAGCACTTTGAATTGTTCTTGGTCGCAGACTGACAGCCAGTAGAGATGATGCAACAGGACGGTTCTTGTGTTCCCTGCACACCACTCCATTGAGAAACCTGGCTGCCTCCCATTGGACCACTTGAAGCTTCCAAACAGTCTTCAAAGGCAACCCTATATAGAACGCATTGCAGTAATCTATTCGGGATGTAACATGGGCATGGACTATTGTGGCTTTGAACTGGATTATATGAGTCTACACTGCCATATAATTCAATTCAAAGCAGATAATCTGGATTTTATATGGTGATGTAGAATGGGGTCTAAGAAGTTATTCTTTCTCTTTGATGCCTAAGATGGCATTAACAGTGATAGTTTTCCTGAGCTTTTGTGACCTATCCCAAAGGATTGTTGGTATTATGAACCAGACTGTGCAAGGAAAGAATGAAATGCATTCAACCTGGAGTGATGTTATCACGAAAGCTTGCAAAGTAACTTTTAAATGGTACTTCATTGCTATTATAGTCTAAGCATCTATATTTTAAAAAGGTATCTATTTGAATGTTATAAGATGCTGGCCTGTGGCAAAATATGCACTCTGCTTTCATCCGCTTCATAGTCACCTCAATACAACACAGCATGAAGTGCAACATAAGGCACTGCTAGGGATGCAAATCCCCAATGTGTTCATCCTTGAACAGAAAATGGGAAAAAAATGAATAAAATCTTCTCCAACATAGCAGCTTGGTCTGGAGAGGATGAGTACTCATCTACACTTTTGCAAATGCACAACAATCCAAAAAGGTGATGGATGTTGCTTGTTTGCATAGACTATTAAGAAGTATCACTGAATGGTTTTTCTGAGCCCTTTGATCCATCACCTTCTCCTTTTGTGCTCACTTGTTGTATGTGCTAAGTATCATAAATGGGAGAAAAACACTCATTTTCTGCCTGTAGAAAGTATAGTCAAGAAATGTTTTATGGTGGAAGTCGAGGTTTTTCTCTGTATGTGTTTCTCATTTTCTTTCTCAGCCAACCAGAAACCTGGTTGACTGTATCCACTCCCCTCTTGTGGCATGCACTTGGGACTTCAATTCCCAGAATCCCCTCTTGCTGTTGTTTTATAAATGTTATGGTTAAAACTTAAAAAAAAACCCCAAAAATGAATGGATGAGTGAAATGTTCTGAAACTTGGCAGGCTTGCAGTCATAAATGTGACTTACAAGTGAGGTGAGTTTCATGCTGATCTAAAAATGACAGTGTGTTGGGGTTCAGCCTATGTGTGAGCCTGAACCTGATTCTCTGATTGTATTTCCTGATGCTAATAAAGATGTTGATTCTGAGGGCAATGTAGAAGATGACGGTTTGTGAAACTCCTGCAGCCTTGGAAAGTGAAAGCCCAAATTCCCATGAGAATATTTCAGAGCCAAGCGATTAACTTTCACTCCCTTTTCCTCCCAGTCTTAGCTCTCCAGAGAATCTGACACCTGGGCTCTCTAATGGGGATAGGAGAGGGCAGATTTGGCAGAGCAGGGGAGAATCTCAAAGTTTATGAAGGTCAGCTAGACTGAGAGAAATGCCAACAAAGCCTGCAGGCGTGTCACGTAATAGATTTTTCGACCTTAAGTACCTCTCGCCTGGATGCATCTTCAGACCAAGCATCGTTCCAGATTCAGGCATCATCCTTGGCAGATCTCCTGATTCCAGTGGCCTTATTCCTAAGAGGCTTCCTAGTTGCTTCAAGTACGGTTAGTGGATTGCTAACAGGTTCCAGGATTTAACAGTGTTACTGTGGGTTTTTGATCTTGTTCATGGACATTTCTCGTTGCTGATTTTTACTGTGGCTTTTTACCTTGCATATTTCTTCTATTTTTGTACTCATCTTTCTTCAATAAAAAAGGATTGTTTTTCCTGAAGTCAAGTGTGGTGGATTGTTGTCTGAGGGCCCAGTTTCCTGCTCTGGGTTGCAACACAGTGAAACAAGTCTTCCCATTGGTGCCAACGGGCCTATTCTTACGGGAAAGAAAACAGAATCCTCATCCAATTTTGAGAACTTCCCAGTAAACAGAACTGGGGGAAGGGGGGAACCAAAAACAGGATTGAAAATGTCACACACCCCCATTGGATTATATGGCAGTGTAGACTCGTTTAATGTGGATTATTTGCCTTGAGGAGCCCCTGGTGGTGCAGTGGTTTAAACCAAAGGGCTGCTGAACTTGCTGACCAAAAGGTTGGTGGTTCGAATTCAGGGAGCGGGGTGAGTTCCTGCTGTTAGCCCCAGCTTCTACCAAACTAGCAGTTCAAAAACATGGAAATGTGAACAGATCAATAGGTACCGCTCAGGTCTTCATGCAGTCATGCCAGCCACATGACTTTGGAGGTGTCTATGGACAACACTGACTCTTCAGCTTAGAAATGGAGATGAGTACCAACTCCCAGAGTCAGACAAGACTGGACTTAATGTCAGGGAAAAATATTTACCCTATTTTTAGTTATTTTATTCAATGCTTTTGACACAAAACTAACAAACAAACAAGTCCCTGACTTTCATTAATAGATTGTTAGACATTTGCAAGCTATTTACTTCTCAGCTCTGGTCATTATGACTTCTCTAGCAGAAATAATTGTAGTTTGCATTGTTTTCTTGACATTAGACATGTTATATAAAAACTCCTTTGTGGGATAAGTCTCTTCAGTCAAGCTCTTCAGAAGTATTGCTGAGGAATGCTCTAAAAAGATCTGAGACCGAGTGATTCATAGATCAATTTTACAGTCTCAAACACAGAGTTCCTTACACAGAGTGGGCTGTACCTTTAACAGGTCCCTGGTGAGCCCTGTCTCTTTTTGTAATACCCTCAAGGAGAATTAGTGGATGATATCACTGGCCAGGCGTCTCAGCCATGTTGTTGATATCCTGCTGGTTCAAGGAGTTGGATATAATGAGTAATAGCCAAAGGAGCCTTATTATGTCAGCGGAGTAGAGTTGAGGCAGGGTTCTTTGTAGACCAATAATCAAAAATCTCTTTTCGAATCCCAAAGAACATGCCTTCCAGGGTGAGGTACAATGTCTATTTAAACTGTAAATCAAAATGCTCTCTGCAAAACCGTTGCCAGGGCACCTAGAGCTGGCAACAGCATTTATTTTTATTTATTAGTGAAGAGTTTGAGGTAAAGTCATTATCATGGTCCCAAGTTTTCCTCTGGTCTCTAAAAATATTAACCTCCTCCAACCAGAGTGTTGCATCAGCTTAAGTATTTGTTGTTGTTTATTGATTCAGTTGCTTCCAACTCTTGGTGACCTCCTGGACTATCCCACAGCAGAGCTCCCTGTTGGCCATGGCCACCCCCAGTTCCTTCAAGATCAAGCCAATCCCTTCAAGGATATCATCCATTCGTCTTGCCCTTGGTTGGTGTCATTTATCATGTTCTGCTGTTGATGGAGGTTGGTGGTGGCAGGCCTAGCAGTTGGTGATGGAAGAGTTAATGTAAGTCTTAGTTCTAAAGGGTTGAGCAATCTGTAAGTAAGAGTTCATGGGTGAAAGCAATTAAGGGTGGAGGCATGCAAGAGATAGGTTGCAGCTGGGTGTTTCTGGATATAAGAAGCTAGCCATGAGACTGATCTTGGGGAGAGAAGTATTTGTCTTATTTTGATGGTAGATGCTGCTGGTTTTCCCCCAGGTTTGTGGATTTTTGGTATCCTGACTTGTCTCCTGTACTCTTTGAACCCTGGAACCTTTAATCTCTGGACTGGCTTTTGACTACGGTATAGACTTTTGATCCTTGCACTTTGCTCATTGAACTCTTGGCATTTGACCACTGGACTGGACCTTTTGACTATGGTGTTATCTTGAACCTGCAACAGTGTTTGCTATCAGTTTTGTTTTAGATTCTGTGGCTGCGTGCTATCTTTATGTCTTGGACTATTAAAACAGCCAGAAAGTAAGTGCTATTTTAATTAAATTGTTTAGCAGAAAATGGGAGTTTGTTTGGTTCATCTCTGCCTCTGTATCGGCAGTCCTGGCATCCTGACAGTCGGCCCCTCTTCCTTTTTCCTTCCATATTCTCCAGCATCATTGTCTTCTCCAAGCTTTCCTGTCTTTTCATTATGTGGCCAAAGACTTTGCCTCTAATATCCTTCCCTCCAATGGGCACCAACCCCCAGAATTGGACACAACCAGACTTAATGTCAGGAGAAAACCATTATGTTTACCTACTGTAATAAATTTGCATTCAGTGGATTTACATTATGCCCTATTACAAATTAAAAGAGCTTTCATAGTTCTTGTAGGATTATATGGACATTCTGGGTAGATTTCCTCTTAATCAGAGACAAAATCCATAGTATCTGCTTCTGACAGAAGACAGTATTGAATAGTGAAGGCCGGCCTGCTGTGTTGACCTTCAAGGCAAAATGATACCAATGTCAGCTGCTTACTCCACTGAATATTGCTGGCAGCCAAGAGATTCATTGAAAATTCACAGTTCTATCATATATGACATTTGTTCACATTTGATTGGTTGATGGTAGAGATTATCGCTATGGATTTACGATTCCTGCTGTTGGCGAAAAGAGCTGATGTAGAGTTTAGAGGCTTATGGGGCAGATTTCTTGTTACTGGAGGATAAATCTGATTCTATCTCTTCCAGAAAGAAATGCTGGTACATTGAAGTTAGGTCATCACCTTTATATTCAAGATGATGCCGGAAGATCAATGTCACAGTAGTAACCTGGATGATGTGCTCATCACTGACAGTTTTGTGGCAAGTTTGCTTTCTGCATCTGACAAACGACATTTCACATTTAATGGGATGAGTGGATCTTCTCTATCCTTTCCCCTTTATTGCTCATTTGATCTGATCTGCCTTGCATTCTGCTCCTCGTGAATGCTAATTTAAATGCAATAATTTGAAAATCAGTAATATTTACCATATCTGGAATACTGTGTCCAGTTCTGGGCACCGCAATTTAAGGGAGATGTTGACTCTAAGTTGGAATGTGTCCAGATGAGGCCAACTAAAATGATCAAGGGTCTGGAGAACAAGCCCTACGAGGAGCAGCTGGAAGAGCTGGTCATTTTTAGCCTGCAGAAGAGAAGACTAACAGGAGACATTATGAGGTCCATGTGTAAATAGGTGACAAGAAGTCATAAGGAGGTGTGAGCAAACTTGTTTTTTTTTTCTGCCCTGGAGACTAGGACGCAATGGAATAATGGCTTCAAATTACAGGAAAGGAAGGAGATTCCACCTGAACATGAAGAAGAACTTCCTAACTCTGTGAGAGAGCTGTTCAACAATGGAACTCTCTGCCCTGGAGTGTGGTGGAGGCTCCTTCTTTGGAGACTTGTAAGCAGAGGATGATGTTTTGAGGTCTGTCGGAAACTAGGCAAGTGAGGATTATATATCTGTGGAATGTCCAGGGTGGAAGAAAGAGCTCTTGTCTGTTGAGGCGAATGTATATGTGGCAATTGGCCACCTTGGTTAGCATTGATGGCCATCTGTCGGGGATGCTTTGAATGCATTTTTTTCTGCTTCTTGGCAGAATGGGGTTGGGCTGGATGGCTCACGAGGTCTCTTCCAACTCTAGGATTGTAAATATTCATGTTCTTGTGCAATTTTTCCTTTGATGCTGTGTGTACAAGTGTAAGAATCCCATCCCTGCTCTGTCCCACCATGTAAATGACCATGTGCTTACAGGTGGGTGGGAGGGAGGTGCATCAAGTAAAAGGTATGTTGCAGTGTTGGTGAAGATGTCATCTGTTTGCACTTCATTGTACTTCTCAAAAGTCACTTAAATATCAATACATGGGAACACACTTGAGTATCTTAACTTTCAGCAGTTCTTACAGCAAATTACTTACAAGCTGCTATCCATGGTCCTGAAACCACTAGCTTGCCTTGAAGTTCCATACTTGGGAAAAGGTATACTAACATAGTGAGAGGATTTCTTCTGCTGCCACCTCCTGCTCTTCCTCTTCCTCATTTTGGATGTTAAGTTTAAAATATTTTGATTGTGCCCACATAGCAAAGAATATGAGATGAAGCAGAATATGTAGCCCTATGATTAGAATCATAGAGTCGGAGAGTTGGAAGAGACTTCAAGAGTCATCCAATCCAACTCCATTCTTCCATGCAAGAATATACAACCAAAGCACTCTCAACAGATGGCCATCCAGCCTCTGTTTGAAAACTTCCAGAGAAGGAGACTCCCCTACCCTCTGTGACATCACATTCTTACCATCAGAAAATTCTTCCTAAAGTTTAGGTGGAATCTCTGCCTTTTGAATCAATTGCTCCATGTCCTAGTGTCTAGAGCAGCAGAAAACAACCTTGCCCCATCTCAATATGGCATCAATTCAAATATTTAACCATGGATTAGCTTGTCCCCTCTCATCCCTCTCTTCTCCAAGCTAAAGACCCCCAGCTCCCTAAGCCTCTCTCCATAGGGCTTGTCTTTCAAAACTTTAACCATTTTGGTAGGAGCCCCCAGTGGCGCAATGGGTTAAACTCTTGTACCAGCAAGACTGCTGACCGACAGTTCAGCAGTTTGAATCCAGGGAGAGTGGGTTGAGATCCCTCTGTCAGCTCTAGCTCCATGGAGGGACATAAGAGAAGCCTCCCACAAGCATGATAAAACATCAAAACATCTGGGCAACATCCCCTGGGCAACATCCTTGCAGACGGCCAAGTCTCTCACACTAGAAGCGACTTGCAGTTTCTCGTCACTCTTGACATGGGGGAAAAAACCATTTTGGTCACTGTCTTCTGGATACATTCCAGCTTGTTATATCTTCCTTGAATGTGGTTCCTAGAACTGGACACCATATTCCAGTTGAGGCCCGATCAAAATAGAATAGAGTGGTACAATTATTTCCTGACCAAAGTGGAATTGAATGATACCATTATTTCTCTAGAATTGTATTAGCATCACACTGTTGATTCATGTCCAGCTTGTGGTCTATTAGGATTTTTGGATCCCTTTCATATGTGCTGTCATCAAGCCAGATGTTTTTGGAAGCATACGCTCACACAAATCTCATACTAAAGAAGAAACTCTGTGCTGTGGAGGATGGAAAGCCCTCATCCTCCTTTTCTCTCTTCCTCTCCTCCACCATCAACACCAATAGCTTGTCTCCAAAGACTATGGAGAGCAGAAGACCTAAATAAAGAAAATCTTCAAAGGAACATTAGGTTTAGTGGAATTTTAGTAGTTTGATGTCAAAATGTTGCTGTCCTTTATTTATATTCCGTATAAATTGTCCCGTAAGGAAAGGCTCATCTGTTTCCAGGAGCTTAATGGAGAAAAGAGGCAGAACGGAATACCATACCTGATTGTGAAAGTGAATGGGAATAGGAATCTGCCATTATGATGTATTGTTAATACTCTGTTAAAGAAAACAGTACATTTTGAGCATTGCAAGTGTTTGTATTTATATTCTGGCAGGTGCGGAGTCAAAAACCTTGAGAAATTGTAAAAGCTTAAAATGGGTATCATACTGAATTAATTTATGTCTGTATCTTCTCTATACTGGGAATAAATTTATATTCTTTTAAATGATATAACTTTAGAGATACACACTTATAAATCAGATGTTTCTGCAGATATTTTGTCTTACTGTTTGTATGCTGCTTTAGTACATGCAGGCTAGTATCTACATTATTTTTGTGGAGGGGGCGCATCCATTCATACTCTCTAACATACCGGTGTGCTTAACATTATTTCAAAAATCACAGAGTCTGTGCAATTGGGACCAAAAGTCTGAGCAGATTTGGAACAGGGGTCTGTAATACTGTCCACTTGTAAGGAGTTTAGTATGTGTGTTTTGTTAGACTTTTCAAAGTGCTGCCAGCTGGCTTCCTCTTCTTCCCTTTTTGAAAGGTGCGGGAGCATATTTATGGTGTGCAATGCCAAATAAAATTATGTTTAGAGTTTTTTTGGGAAGAATTTCTGTGCTAGGTAATAGGTGGATGGATGACAGTAGGAAATGAAGGTCATTTGAGGCAGCAGTAATGGGTTTAATTACGTTTGAGGGACCAAATAAAAGAATGGGCAAGATGGACAACATCACAGAGAATAGAAGGCTATGGGTTGCCTTCATCATGACCATGTTGCCATGTATGTCTCTTGCACATTTGAAAATCTCCTTATTTTAGGAGCTTGTCTTTCCATGCATAGCCTAATTCTCAATTTTATTTCCTGGTCACATGACAATACCATAGGATATTTGTGAAGTTTTGTGTATGGAATACTGATTGAATTAGCAGACAGTCTACAGAAGGTCTAAGAACGCATGCCATGAGTTTTCCATTTCTTTTGTTAAGGCCTCTAAAGTAATGCTAGCCATTGTCTGTCTACTAGGCTTGGGCGGTTTTGTTCGTTAATTTCGTAATTCGTTATTAATTCGTATTTAAATTAGCGTACGATCCAATATTGAGCCATGTAGGAATAGTGTGAGGAGTAAATTAGATTCAAAAAATTTTTTTCAATTTATTTCGTAATTATTTTGTAATTATTTCATAATTATTTTGTAATTATTTCGTAATTATTTTTGCATGTCTGGTGCAAGTTTTATAGTTGTTGTTTGTTTTATCACACCAACAGTCAACAACAGAGGGAGAGGGAAGCTTCAGAAGTTCCCCCTGTCCCATTTGGAGGTTTTTTTTAGCATATTGCGCAATCGCGTCCGCCATTAACGAATCGATTCGTAATTATACAAAATTTCGTATATTTCGAAATTTTTAAAAGGAAAATTTTGGAATTATTAAAAAAAACGAAACGCAAGGGCCCCCTAAAAACAAAACAAGTTTAGAACCAATTTTTTCCGTGGTTACCCAAGCCTACTGTCCACAATAAGAAGTGCAACGAAGCCTTTCTGTTCAAGCTGCACTTATACCTCTATCACAGTTGAATTTTGGCTTGACTGTCCTCCTACATTCTTGGCTCTCACTTTAAATTAAAGCTCCTATTTCAACTTCTAATCATAGATATAATGGAAAAAATTGCAAACAGTCTCTAGGTACCTTGACTGATTCTAACAAACTATTTTAAGCATTTTTCAACACCAACAAGAGCATGTCTTTGGTAATAACTTAATTCCAACTTTGTTTATTTATTTCCGGTATTTCTATCCCATTCCTTCTCAACTCAGGATGGTTTACATTGACAGCAGTTTGATGCCACTACATATAACAGAGCAATATAATAACAATTAAAACAATAAATAAAACATTCATTGAAACAGTAAAAACAGTATTAACAACCGTATCACCAATTCCAGTCAATTCCATATCCAATTCCATATCCCTAAGTGATATATATGCCTGTTGTCCAAAAGCCTGGTCCCAGAACCACGACTTCATTTTTTTTCTAAATGACAGGAGGGATGGAGCTGATCTTACTTCGGTGGGAAGCGATTTCCACAGGCGGGGAACCACAGCTGAGAAGGCCCTGTCTCTCGTCCTCGCCAGACGTATTTGCAACACTGGCGGGAGTGAGAGCAGGGCCTCCCTGGATGATCTTAAACTTTGAACCAAGTGTTCCTCCAAATCGCTGGCATATTGCATCATCGATAATTCCTAGCAATGTACAGGTGGGAATTTTTTCTCTATTGCTGTGGGAGTTACATTGAAACTCAGAGGAAAAAGAGCAATCTGATGCTGTGGCAGATAATACCTCTATGCTGCTCATCAACATTCCTCAGTGCTGAAACCCTGGGACCAAGACTTGGTTACCCAACTAACATTGACTAAGGCAGCAACTGGCTTCTGTATCAGTGGAGTAGTGAATCCCCTCTGGGTTTTAGTAAAGGGTGAGGTAGCATAACTTCTTTTTTTTTCAAAACTTAATAAAACCCATTGTATGAATCAGAATGTTTTTTTTATAATGTAGGCACATACCTAAAGTTTGTTTTAATGTAGTTTTGAAGATCAAATTAGGTAGGTGATCCCACCTGCATCGCAAGTGTGATTGGTGGGGATGAGGGACAGGGTCTTCTCGGTGGTGGCTCCTCGACTCTGGAACTCATTCCCCAAGGACATCAGGCATGCCCCAACGTTGGCACTCTTTAGAAGGAGCTTGAAAATATGATTGTTCCAGTGTGCCTTCCCAGAATAAGGAAACTCCAAGCAATATGTCACAAATGCACTTTATCAGAGATCTAGAATTGCCTGCATGCCCCTCCTATCCCTAAAATATCTATCCTGTTTCACCTGATCATGCCCAACACTTTTTAAAGATTTTAAGTATTACATTTGGCCCTGCCACAGGTTTTAATGCACCACTGTGTTATTGTAAATGTTTTTTTGCTTTGTTTATGAGTTTTGTTTTTTATTATTATATTGTTGTTGTGTTTTACTGATGTATTTGGGTTCGGCCTCTTGTAAGCTGCACCGAGTCCTTCGGGAGATGGTAGCAGGGTATAAATAAAGGTTTATTATTATTATTATTATTATTATTGTTATTATTATTATTAGGTGACGTCCCCCATTCTCCATTCTCCATACACTGAGTAAACTGATTTCTGGCGTTTGCAATAACTCTTGCCAGCATGGTGTTATGTTGGCAATTTCTTCCTGGATGTTGGTCTTCCAATCTTGTAGGGTCCTTGGACGGTTCACATAAACACGGATTTCAAAAAAAAACTCATAGAAAAAAATCACAAGGGGCCAAATCTGGAGAGCGGGCCGGCCACTCCAAATCCGCTCAAAGAGTAGGCCTCAATGGCAAAAACACACTCCTCACTGTTCCGACGCATGATGGTGACTGAACTGTGTCAGGACAAAACTTTATACCCCCGTCTTTCGAACGAGACCACTAGCGCTCTGCTACATCTTCAACTGACTGAATGGAACACATTTTAATAAAGGAAGTTATGCTACCTCACCCTGTACAAACCTTAAATCAGTTGAATTCATTTTAGAGAGAAGTCAGTCCCTTTGGATGGCTCCCCTAATGTATTGTCGAAGGCATTCATGGCTGGAATCACTAGGTTCTTGTGGGTTTTTTCGGACTATAGGGCCATGTTTTAGAGGCATTTCTCCTGACGTTTCGCCTGCATCTATGGCAAGCATCCTCAGAACCTCACTACCTCTGAGGATGCTTGCCATAGATGCAGGCGAAACATCAGGAGAAATGCCTCTAGAACATGGCCCTATAGTCCGAAAAAACCCACAAGAACCTGGCTCCCTTAATGTTTACACAAAGCTTGGACCACATTCACAACCCTCCGATATGAAATCTGCCAGCTGCCACGACTCTGACAAGACATGATTTTGCTTGCATTTAATTTTAATTTTCTGGAACACAATTGTGGGTTTCCTAGATGGAACTAATAATCCAAAGATAACTCTTTATCATGAACACAGGAAAGCATACAGTTGGAAAGCAGGAGCGTATGGGAACCATTATTACCTGCGGTACATGATGTTACTCGGCATAAGGCTAATTCGGCAGTATAATTATAGTACATCTGGGCAAGAATGATTTAGTACCGTATCCTAACATGCAGGCCTCATAATTAAGGCAGAATGGCATTTGGCTACTTTCAGAGTACACCTTTCCAAATTCTCATTTGATCCAGTTGGCACTGGGACACAGTGCTTTTCATGTGACAGAGAGACTTACGGGGCCGTTGCATTATATTTTCCTTGGACAACATCAGAATTTAGTGCTTTGGATTCAGTGGGCCAATTTTTCCGTCTTTTTTTTCTCCAGAGTGCCCTATTCAACTGCCTTTAGAGGGATTGTCTGGGTATAATTACAATCTTATTATGGCTGGATGCCTGTATGTATGCCTTCTTACTTCTAATATATACTTCATCAAGCTGAAGCTTTTTTTCCAAGCCAGATTAAAGGGAAAACAGCATTAAAATGTGTTCAGATTAATTCTCTCGCCAAGACTTGGATATGGGAACCTAAATCTCCTTGATTGATGTGGAATGTCAGGGTTGGAGATTAACTGCTTGTCCTTCTTGTTTATATGGATGTAGGTATGGGCGATAATTATTCCAAGTCTTTCTTTCTTTCTTTAGATCAGAATGTATAGAAATTTACAATTTTCACATTTTTTGTGTGTGGAGAGAACTAGACATTTCAGAAAGACAGAAAATATGGGGAAAATGAAACTGACGAATGTGTTTACCCAGGTGCTGGGTTTTATGTGCCCGTTAGCTCTTAAATTTCTGGGCTTGGATCCCTGCACTGTTGGTTCCAGTCCCTCCATGTTGTAGTATTGGATTGAGATGGACAGAATAGGAAGTTCTCAATTTTTCTCATGTTCCTCATATATGGGAATGAAATCAGAACATCTTTAACAGAGGTGTGCAATTTGTCCAAAAGGCATGCCATTTCAGGTTCCATTACTGGTTGGTACCTCATTTCAAATTATAATCCGGCCCTCCAACAGTTTGAGGGACTGTGACCTGGCCCTCTGTTTAAAAAGTTTGAGGACCCCTGGTTTGAGGACCCCTGGTTACTTAGGCGATCCCTCATTGTGTGAGTAGGATAGTATTCCAGGATCTGTGTACTGGTGGGTCCGTAGGTGACTGTGGAGCTCTATTCTTGATCTGCATCTTCTCCTGCAGTGAGGGCATTGGTTTCCAGATGGAAGGTGGCCTCAGTCAGGGCTGACTTGATGAGCCTTCCTCTTGGCACATTTCTCCCTTTTGCCCTCCATTTGTGCCTCTTCAAATTCTACAGCACTGCTGGTCACAGCTGACCTCCAGCTGGAGCGCTCAAGGGCCAGGGCTTCCTAGTTCTCGGTGTCTATGCCAGAGTTTTTAAGGTTGGCTTTGAGCCCATCTTTAAATCTCTTTTCCTGCCTGCCAACATTTTGTTTTCCATTCTTGAGTTCAGAGTAGAGGAACTGCTTTGGGAAATGGTGGTCGGGCATCCAGATAAGGTGACCAGTCCAGCGGAGTTGATGGTGGAGGACCACTGCTTCAATGCTGGTGATCTTTGCTTCTTCCAGCACTCTGATATTTGTCCTTTTGTCTTCCCGAGAGATTTGCAGGATTTTCCAGACGCAGAGCTGATGGAATCATTTCAGTTGCATATGACGTCTGTAGACAGTCCACATCTTACAGGGTTGGGAGGACAATAAACAAGCACTTTGGTATCTCTATGGATGTCTCGGTTCTCAAACACTTTCTGCTTCATTCGGAAAAAAGCTGCTCTCGCAGAGCTCAGGCGGTGTTGTATTTCAGTGTCAATGTTGACTTTTGTGGAGAGGTGGCTGCTAAGGTAACGGAAATGATCAACATTTTCTAATGTTACACCATTAAGCTGTATTTCTGGCATTGGAGAGGCATTGGCTGGTGACTGCTGGAAGAGCACTTTGGTTTTCTCAATGTTCAATGACAGGTCCAAGGGCATACATGCCTGGAATGGAGAATGTCTGGCAAACCTCTTCCTCCTATTGAAATAGGGACACACAGAAGCTTCCTGGAAAACAGAGCACCTTCAGCAGCCCCAACATGTCAGGAATTCTTGAAATACATGAATGCCCTGTGACTTCAGCAAACAACTGCATACATGTTTCCAGAGAGAGAATGAGGGATTGAGAGAGGGGAGAAAGAGACGTTCAGTTTATGAATGCTTAAGTCACTGATTTAAAGCACTGAGTTGGCCTAAAAGTAGATATTGCTTCATCTACTCCAGAAGAATATTGCTGTTTTGTTTTGTAACAGGGCTATTACACTGTAAAAGAAGTACAAAGAAATTACATATGGGCACAGTGACATCCTTTTTACATCTATACCATTCTTCATTCCTGCCTGGTGCTCACAAATTAAACATGATTGGTAAACACACACTGAGATATCAAGTTCTGGAATCCTTCCAGCAGCATAACAATATTTTTGTGTCATTCTCTTCCGCTCCCTCTTCGGCTTGTCCTTCATCTATAAGAGACCCTTGCCTAGTTGTACAAGATGGATTTTCTTTCGCAAAGAGCACTGGGGAAGATGACTTATTCTCCCTGTGCAATAGTTTATGTGCATAGAACTGCCCCCTGGAATGAAGAGAAGAGGAAAATCTTGGCAAATAAAAGGGAATGAATACATCTGATCTCCTTCATACATAAATCCCATTTTAATAACTATGGATATCATGAGATTTAAGAGACACCTTACTCCAAGGCAGATGAAGCTGTGGATGTTGCGCTCTAGTTCCCAATCATGCTCAGTCACCTTGACTGAAAGTGAAACATTTTGGGAGTTATAGTTCAGCTTCTGAGCATTTATATCCCATCCTTCTCACTTCCGAAGAGGGACTCTGGGCGGCTTACAACAGGCAACTATTAGATGATGAAACAATACATTAAAATCCACAGTTACAATTAAATCAGCAATTAAAACAATTATAAACTTTCAATTTAAAATAGTCCGCTGGTTCAAAATCATAGTCCAGGTCAATCCATTGTGGTCACTTAAAACATTCTCATCCTAGTTGCTACATCTACTGCTCAAATGCTTGATCCCACAGCCAGGTTTTAAGATTTTTACAAAAGGTCAGGGGGGAGGGGACATATCTAATTTCATTGGGGAGGGAGTTCCACAGCTGAGAAGCCACCATGGAGAAGGCCCTGTCCCTCGTCCCCACCATTCACGCCTGCAAAGGTGGTGGGACTGAGAGCAGGGCCTCCTGGATGATCTTAATGTCCTTTGTGGTTCATAGAGGGAGATACGTTTGGACAAGTTAGCAGGTTCTTCATCTTTCTGATTCAAAATGTTAACTTCTTCTTACTAGATTTGTGTTCACTAGGTGCACCAGCTTTACTTATTTCATTCTTGCACTAACTGCCTGCTACAAAATAATAATAATAATAATAATAATAATAATAATAATAATAATAATAATAATACACTTTATTTATATTCCACCCTTTTATTTATTTATTTATTTATTTCTATACTTGTATACCGCTGTTTCTCAGCCTAACTGGCGACTCAACGCGGTTTACAACAAAATACAACAATCAACAGTATTCAATTTAAAACCATAAAAACATCATACACAATACACAATTTTGGCCCATCAATAACAATCCAATGCATCTCCTGACTAAAATCGTGATCCAGTTTCGTCATCCATATTACCAATCCTTTAATCATCAAATTCATTGCACCGAATTAACCAAATGCCTGTTCGAACATCCAGGTCTTCAATCTTTTTCGGAACACCATCAGCGAGGGGGCTGATCTTACCTCCATGGGAAGGGCGTTCCATAGCCGAGGGGCCACCATAGAAAAGGCCCTGTCTCTCGTCCCTGCCAGCCGCACCTGTGAAGCAGGCGGGATAGAGAGCAGGGACTCCCCAGAAGATCTTAGGGTCCTGGTGGGCTGATAGGCCGAGATACGTTCAGATAGGTAGGTTGGGCCTTTTCCCCTAAGGGACTCAGAGCAGATTACAGCATTTCTATACATAGGCAAACATTCAGTGCATTTGCAATCATATTCAATGAGACACACAAACACAAACAAAGGCAAAGGCTTCTCCTTTCATTTCCAGCTTCTGAAGGTGGTGCTTATCTCTGGCTCTGGGGAGGTGCTTTTCTCCATTTTCAAACTGAGGAGCCTGCATTGTCACCTCCTGGTTGACCCTTTTGCCTCTTCCTGACAAAGCGATACCTATTTATTAGGGCTGGGCGGTTTCGTTCGTTAATTTCGTAATTCGTTATTAATTCATTATTTTTTTTTTATAACGAAGCGATATTGAACCATTCAGGAGCAACTAAAAAACAAAACAAATTTTTCTAATTCGTTTCGTAATTGTTTCGAAATTGTTTCGAAATTGTTTCGTTATTATTTTGTTATTATTTCCGTATGTCTGGTGCAAGTTTTATAGTCGTTGTTTGTTTTATCAGTGATATATATAAAAAAAATCACACCAACAGTCAACAACAGAGGGAGAGGGAAGCTTCAGAAGTTCCCCCTGTCCCATTTGGAGGGTTTTTTAGCGTATTGCACAATCGCGTCCGCCATTAACGAATCGATTAGTTATTGTTTCGAAATTGTTTCGTAATTTCTGAAATTTCGTAAATATCGAACTTTCTAAAAGAAAAAATTCGGAATTCTTTTAAATAACAAAACGCAAAAACCCCCTAAAAACCAATCAAGTTTAGAAACAAATTTTTCCGTGGTTGGACAGCCCTACTATTTATCTACTTAAATTTGCATGCTTTTGAACTGCTGGATTGCCAGGAACTGGAGGTGACAGATTGGTACTCACTCCATCTAACAGATTCGAACTACCAACCTTTATACATGTCAAAAGTATATATCACATTTGGATTTGGGTTTTTTTTATGTTGTTGTTGTTGTTGTATTTTATCTGAAACACAAAACAAAATCCTGGAAGTCATTCCCACATCTTTTTTATGTTCTAACCACTGACTCCTGTGTTCCTCATATGGAAACGGTCATTTGAGAAGCAAACATATGATCCATAGCAACTGCTGACCATGTTGTGTTACACCAGAAATAACAACCTCCCAGATTGTTCCTGAGAATTTAAGAATTCCAGTGCATGCATCTGCTAGAGCTGTAGAAGTTAGGCTGTTCTGAAGCCAAAGTGAAACAGAAAACTATATGGCCAAATTACAATGTGTAATATTAATGTATAATTGAAATCGATTCCAATGAGCTGAAAGCATGTAAATGATGTATTATCATTTGCTAACTTGGACTCCTGCACTGACTAGGTTTGCAAATGTTCTGTTTCATTGCCATCATTTCTTACTAGCACAGAGTTTATTAATTTGTTTCTACAAAGTTGGAAAATAATTAAAAGTAACTCATTAGCAGTGTTTTTTAAAATCAATGTTGGGTAGTAAGTGGGAATGATGTTTTGTTGTGAATCTACTCTGTGGTTCAGTTTGATCTTAGAAGGAGCTGTCCAAGGTATGAAACTCTGTCTCCTGAACACCATAGTCGAATACCCCCTTAAAGCCTGAACTAAAGCCTACATGAGATTAATTTCCTAATTGATATGGTAGCCATCAGGTGACACTGTTGATGACACATAACTATTGTTATTTGGAGGGTAGAGGGAACAGCTTGTAACATTTTCCCATTTCTTTTCATGGTATTTCTACAGACATTTTGAGTGGATTTTTTCTCAGGTTTGAGCCATTTTCATGCTATTCCTGTCTTTGATGCCAAAAAGTAAGGGGGAAAAATAACAACAAAGCAAAAAGCAGGTTTATCCACTCTTAAGACACCACACCAAAAACAGCAAATAATTTTTAAAACACTCAGCCTAGTAACAGGAACAAATTGAAATTTGAAAGTGCAGTGTTTCTCAACCTGGGTGTCGGGACCCCTGGGAGGATTGTGAGGGTTTGTCAGAGGGGCTGCCAAAGACCATCAGAAAACACAGTATTTTCTGTTGATCCTGGAGGTCCTGTGTGGGAAGTTTGACCCAATTCTATCATTGGTGGGGTTCAGAATGCTCTTTGCTTGTAGGTGAACTATAAATCCCAGAAACTTCAACTCCCAAATGTCAAGGTCTATTTTCCCCAAACTCCACCATTAGGGCATAATGAGTATTTGTGCCAAGTTTGGTCCGGACCCATCACTGTTTGAGTCCACAGTGCTCTCTGGATGTAGGTGAGCTACAACTCCAAAACTCAAGACCAATGCTCACCAGAACCTTCCAGTATTTTCTATTTGTCTTGAGAGTTCTGTGTGCCAAGTTTGGTTCAATTCCATCATTGGTGGAGTTCAGAATGCTGTTTGATTGTAGGTGAACTATGAATCCCAGCAACTGCAACTCTCAAATGTCAAGGTCTATGTTCCCCAAACTCCACCATTAGGGCATAATGAGTATTCTTGCCAAGTTTGGTCCAGATCCATCATTGTTTGAGTCCACAATGCTCTCTGGATCTAGGCGAGCTACAACTCCAAAATTCATGGTCAATGCCCACCAATCTCTTCCAGTATTGGTCTTGAGACTTCTGTGTGCCAAGTTTGGTTCAATTCTATTGCTGGCGGAGTTCAGAATGCTGTTTGATTGTAGGTCAACAATAAATCCCAGTAACCACAACTCCCAAATGTCAAAGTCTGTTTCCTCCAAACTCCACCATTAGGGCATAACGAGTATTCATGCCAAGTTTGCTCTGGATCCATCATTGTTTCAGTCTACAGTTCTCTCTGGATGTAGGTGAACTACAACTCCAAACCTCAAGGTCAATGCCCACCAAACCCTTCCAATACTGGTCTTGAGAGTTCTGTGTGCCGAGTTTGGTTCAATTCCATCATTGGTGGAGTTCAGAATGCTCTTTGATTGTAGATCAACTATAAATCCCAGCAACTACAATTCCCAAATCAATTCCCTCCAACCCTACCAGTATTCAGTTGTGGGCATATCAGATATTTGTGCCAAATTTGGTCCAGTGAATGAAAATATATCCTGCATATCAAATATTTACATTATGATTCAAAACAGTAGCAAAATGACAGTTATGAAGTTGCAATGCAAATAATTTTATGGTTGGGGGCACCACAACATGAGGAACTGGATTAAGGGGTCACGGCATTAGGAAGGTTGAGAAACACTGATCTAGTGTCTGCTTTTGTCATTATTGTGAACTGTTTTCAATTGCATGTTACTTTTTGGCTAGCCTATTGGTTGTGTATCTCGTTTTCCCTTTTAACAAGCACTCAAATGCACTATGGACTGAAGATCCACTTGGAGTGTGAGCTCCTGTTTTCAGGGATCTCATCAAGCAACACTTCTAAGTGCTCCAAATGGTCCCAGACTAACATCATTCATCATATCCCTGTTGTGCCCAATAGCTTCAAGGCAGGAGAGCTGATTCACCATTAGAGTTAAGGATATAAAAACCTTATGATGGGGGAAATGAGTGTTTGCCTGCTACTAAAAAGAAGAAATCCATAATAAGACCACTATTGATTTTTCACTCAGCATTGCTGAGTATTTTATTGAAAACCTGACTTCCACTATCATTTGAATTTTCAATAAAGGATGTGTGCTGGGGAGACGTATTTGCTATCACATCCTAATGATATTTGAATTCAATTCCCTCTCTCTTACCCACTGTTGTTATTTTTGAATGTGGTATGGAATCTATTCAGTTGTCATATGATTTATAGGAATTTCAGGTTGAACCTTTCAGGGATAGAGTTATTACAGCAAAGTGGAACGTATTTTCTGGAGGAACCATGTAATGGTTTGTCCTCTTTGCTTATGTCAGCTGGATAGAATCCAGCAAAGATTTATTAAGCCTCCCTTTTGGAATTTATTTCAGCTGCTATGGGATCCATCCAAAAGGTACGTTTGAGAGCAAAAAACTGGATACAAAATTCCACAGTTGGAAGTTTTAATGAGACGAAATATTTTGCATGGCACATGTAATTAGAGGGCAGGATTATTCTCTTCTTCCACAACTCATTATGGGCGAGATGATGTCAGGATAGAGCCAAGCCCTTGGTAAGGAGGTGATGTCATGTTTGTTTGTTTGCTTATGATATAAGTGGGCTTTAGCACAGTGGGTTAACTGCCAGCTGCAGAAAATCTTGCCAATTGAAAGGTTGACAGTTCAAGCCCGGGTTGGGGTGAGCTTCTGGCCATCATCTAAGATCATCTGAGGGGCCCCTGCTCTCAACCCCACTGTTTTCCCAAGTGAGGCTGGTGGGGACAAGGAGCAGGACCTTCTCAGTGGTGGCCCCTCACCTGTGGAACTCACTCCGAGTGGATATCAGGGTGTCGACATCACTCCTGACTTTCAGGAGAAGGGTAAAGACGTGGTTGTGGGACCAGGCCTTCGGGCAATCTGCTAACTAGGTATGGACAACCAGACAAACAGGACCGGCAGGACAGATAAATCTGGAAGGAAACTATGAGATAGCGAACATTGACCGGCAATAAGGAGTAATTGGTTTGTATCGGTTTGTATGAAATTTTTATTGGTTTTATTGGTTTTAACGGGTATAGATGTAATGTATTGCTGTTGATTTTTAAATTGTGTTATTTGTTTTATTGCTGTGGTATGTTACGGGCATCGAATTGTGCCTTGGATCTGTAAGCCGCCCTGAGTCCCCTTCGGGGGGAGAAGGGCGGGGTAAAAGTAAACCAAATAAATAAATAAATAAAATCAGCCCAGTTTCTGCTCACCTAGCAAATTGAAAACAGTAATGTGTGTAGATAAATAGGTACTGTTTTAGTGGGGAGGTAATTTTATTTATCGTGTCATCAGCAGCCAGATATTTGTATTACATTTTTAACAAAAACAAACAAAGAAACAGACAAAACACAGAATTTGCAAGCTTGGTAGTTGATTAAATGTCCTTTGACCAGTATCTGGCCACTTGGGGTGCCTCTGGTGTTGCCGCAAGGAGGTCCTCCATGGTGCATGTGGCAGGGCTCAGGGTGCATTGAAGCAGGTGGTCAGTGGTTTGCTCTTCTCCACACTCGCATGTCGTGGATTACACTTTGTGGCCCCATTTCTTGAGGTTGGCTCTGCATCTCGTGGTGCCAGAGCGCAGTCTGTTCAGCACCTTCCAAGTCGCCCAGTCTTCTGTGTGCCCAGGGGAGAGTCTCTCATTGGGTATCAGCCATGGATTGAGGTGCTGGGTTTGAGCCTGCCACTTTTGGACACTTGTTTGCTGAGGTGTTCCAGCGAGTGTCTCTGTAGATCTTAGAAAACTATTTCTTGATTTAAGTCGTTGACGTGATGGCTGATACCCAAACAAGGGATGGGCTGGAGATGTCACTGCCTTGGTCCTTTCACTATAAGGGCTGGGGTTTAGCATAGCTGGTAAATCACCAGCAATGATAATGACATAGACATGGATTTGGTTTTTAACTGGTGTTTAATCAATTGTTTTTAATTAACTGTTTTAACATTTCTAATGTATTTGTTGAATGTTTTATGATGGTGATGGCATTGTATGGTGCATGTTGTGAGTCTGCCCTAAGTCCCCGCCCCCCGGGGGGGAGAGGGTGAGGTACAAATATAGGAAATAAATAAATAAATTTACCAACTGAAAGGTTGCCAGTTAAAGCCACAGGTTGGCATGAACTGCTGACTGTCAAGCCCAGCTTACTGTTGACCTAAGCAATTTGAAAACAGTTAGTGCTGTAATTAGAGAAATTGGGTACTTAGCTAAATTAGCTAAGTACCTAATTTCTCCTTTAAAAAATAGCTAAAACAAGCGGGGGAGGTATTTTACAACACCATAAATAAAAAGATCAGAAAATGGTGAGTGACCAAAGGGAAGGAGGAAGTCCTGATGGCTGGATTTCTGGCACAAACCTTCCAAGGCACCAAAAAGCTGGATGTTGACATTGACACAACATACCTCCTTTCTGTTCTGTCTGTCTCTATATTGTCTACCCAAAATGGCATTGAATGTTTGCCTTGTATGTGTACTGTGATCCTCACTGAATCCCCTTGGGGAGATAGGGTGGAATATAAATAAAGTGTTGTTGTTGTTGTTGTTGTTGTTGTTGTTGTTAGGTCATTTGATTATTCACTCCTCAGAGCATCCCCCCCCCCCCCCACGGATGACCGGAGATTCTAGATGCCAGAGATGTATAAAGATCGGGGAAGCCTATACCTCTGTTTATGTATTGTCTGTGCTTGTCAATTGTATAACGGCATTGAATGTTTGCCGTATATGTGTTCTGTAATCCGCCCTGAGTCTCCTCGGTAAGACAGAGTGGAATATAAATAAAGTATGTTATTATTGTGCTTTGCCAAAAGAAAAAGGTTTTCTCCTAGAGTTAAAAATGGGACATGGTTGTACATCATTTTGTTTAATCTTTCCAGTCTACTTTCAAGATTAAACTCTTTGCCAGAAGAAGCTTCTTCAGATCCAACTTGGTATTCATGTTTTACTTCCCTAGACAACGTTCTGCATCATTTTTAAAACTGCTATGACTTTGTTGATTGTGGCCAGAATTCTATTAGTCCCACTAGAAAGGACTTTTTTTGAATCAATTACTTACATGCCTGGCTTGCTGTGAGTTTTCTATGCTGTCTGGCCATGTTTCAGAAGCATTCTCTCCTGATGCTTCACCCACATCTATGGCAGGCATACTCTGTTGGAAGCTAAGCAAGCGAGGATTATATATCTGTGTAATATTCACGATGGGATAAACAATTCTTTTCTGTTTGAGGCAGGTGTGAATGTTGCAATTAGTCACATTTTTTTTTTGGTCGTGTCAGGAGCAACCTGAGAAACTGAAAGTTGCTTCTGGTGTGAGAGAATTGGCCGTCTGCAAGAACGTTGCCATGGGGACGCCTGGATGATTTGATGTTTTATCATCCTTGTGGGAGGCTTCTCTCATCCCCGCATGAGGAGCTGGAGCTGATAGAGGGAGTTCATCCACCTCTCCCCGGATTCGAACCTGTGACCTGTCGGTCTTCAGTCCTGCTGGCATAGGGCTTTAACTCACTGCTCCACTGGGAGCTCCTTATTAGCCACATTGACTAGCATTTAATGGCCTTGCAGCTTCAAAGCCTGGCTGCTTGCTCAAAATCAGGACTGTAAATAAAAAGCAACACTAAAAAAAAATAACAAAGAATGGACGAACTGACATTTTGATTGATTAGCCAGTTGGCCTTATCAAAACAGACAGTGCCAATGCAACAGACATCTAGTCCTCTTAAAATACAAATACACAAGTAAAAACAAACAAACAGGGGAATTCCAGAAAAGAATAAATCAGAGCCAGCTAATACCTCCCAACAAAGGATCTCCCAGGCAGCAATGAACCAGGCTTTGAAGCTGCAAGGCTATCAAATACTAATCAAGGTGACCAGTTCCATGCCTTGGTCACCTCTAGATTGGACTACTGTAATGCGCTCTATGTGGGGCTGCCCTTGAAAATGGCTCGGAAATTCCAACTGGTCCAACAGGCAGCAGCCAGGATGTTAACTGGTGCTCCCTACAGAGAGAGGTCAACCCTCCTGTTTAAGGAACTCCACTGGCTGCCGTTTATTTACCAGTCCCAATTTAAGGTGCAGGTGCTTACCTACAAAGCCCTAAACAGTTTGGGACCATCCTACCTGTGTGACCGTATCTCCATTTATGAACCCACGCTCTCACTTCGTTCATCCGGAGAGGCCCTGCTCGTGATCCCGCCAGTGTCGCAGGCGCATTTGGTGGGGACGCGAGACAGGGCCTTTTCTGTGGTGGCCCCCCGACACTGGAACACCCTCCCCAAAGATCTTAGACAGGCCCCTACATTGGCAGTCTTTAGAAAGAACTTGAAGACCTGGCTGTTCCGATGCGCCTTTCCAGAATAGGAAAACTCCAACAACAAGTCCCAGAAGCACTTTAGTAGAAAGTAAGATTGCCGCACATTGTTTATTATTGTTGCTTTGTTGTCTAATATTGCTTTAATTGTTTTTAATTTGCTTTAGGTTTTGTACTGTTATGTTGTGTTTTGAGGCCTTGGCCTTTGTAAGCCGCATCGAGTCCTTCAGGAGATGCTAGCGGGGTACAAATAACAACAACAACAACAATAATAATAATAATAATAATAATAATAATAATAATAACATTCACACTTGCCTCCAACAGACAAGAGTTCTGAACATTTTTCCACAGATATATATACATCACTTTCCTAGTTTCCAACAGACTTCACAACCTGTGAGGAAGCCTGCCATAGATGTGGGCAAAATGTCAGGAGAGAATGCTTCTGGAACATGGCCATACAGCCTGGAAAATTCACAGCAACCCAGTGGTTTTGGCCATGAAAGGCTTCAACAACACTTACATGGTTGTTGACAAACTATATGGTTTTATGAGTCTATTCTTGATGGAACTAATAATACAACTGCTGCATGCTCAATTTCCATATGCTTTTTGGTATTCTATTCTTAGTCACATGTCAGCAGACCAACAACAAAAACAACAACATCAACAGGTCATGACTAATGAAGCAGTGAAAGAAAAACAGTAGAAAAACTCAGCTATGCGAGTGTCTATCTGTCCGAATGTTGCCAACGATGTAGAAATTAGGATGGGATAGTGAAAGTTTATCATTAGTATCATCAACCGAGTATCTCATTATAAGGTTTGGAAAGGAGACGGAAACAATGGAATAGATTTTCAAATTCAGCAAAACTCAGAGTGAACACAATAGAGCCCAGTCAAGTCACTCCATTGTTGCTCCCCGTTATATAAAACCAATTTAAGAATTACACACATGAGGTAGGCTTACAAATGATCTTAATTACAAACTAATTACAATTTGGTTCAGCTAATCAAATGACTGGCTGCATTGATTTTTATCAGCTGATTAGCCCGAATATAAAGTGTTGCAATGATGAACCAGACTCTTTTAACAATTCTAGTCATGCGTTGTGCTATTTGGGGGTAGGAATCCCAAGCACCATAGACATCTGCAATGGAAATACAGGACTGAAAATGTCACACACCCCCATTGGATTATATGGCAGTGTAGATTCGTTTAATGTGGATTATTTGCTTTGAGGAGCCCCTGGTGGTGCAGCGGGTTAAACCGAAGGGCTGCTGAACTTGCTGACCAAAAGGTTGGTGGTTCGAATTCAGGGAGCGGGGTGAGTTCCCACTGTTAGCCCCAGCTTCTGCCAACCTAGCAGTTCAAAAACATGGAAATGTGAGTAGATCAATAGGTACCGCTCAGGTCTTCATGCAGTCATGCCAGCCCCATGACTTTGGAGATGTCTATGGACAACACTGACTCTTCAGCTTAGAAATGAAGATGAGTACCAACTCCCAGAGTCAGACAAGACTGGACTTAATGTCAGGGAAAAATATTTACCTTACTTTTACTTATTTTATGCAATGCTTTTGACACAAAATAAACAAACAAACAAGTCCCTGACTTTCATTAATAGGTTGTTAGCCATTTGCAAGATATTTACTTCTCATTACTTCTAGTCATTATGACTTCTCTAGCAGAAATAATTATAGTTTGCATTGTTTTCTTGACATTAGACATGTTATATAAAAACTCCTTTGTGGGATAAAACTCTTCAGTCAAGCTCTTCAGAAGTATTGCTGAGGAATACTCTAAAAAGATCTGAGCGTGAGTGATTCATAGATCAATTTTACAGTCCCAAACACAGAGTTCCTTACACAGAGTACCATTGCTCAGGAGGAAGAGATCTACAGCACTCTCCTGCAGAGACTCTAGAATCATAGAATCACAGAATCAAAGAGTTGGAAGAGACCTCTTGGGCCATCCAGTCCAACCCCATTCTGCCAAGAAGCAGGAAAATTGCATTCAAATCACCCCTGACAGATGGCCATCCAGCCTCTGTTTAAAAGCTTCCAAAGAAGGAGCCCCCACCACACTCCGGGGCAGAGAGTTCCACTGCTGAACGCCTCTCACAGTCAGGAAGTTCTTCCTCATGTTCAGATGGAATCTCCTCTCTTGTAGTTTGAAGCCATTGTTCCATTGCGTCCTAGTCCCCAGGGCAGCAGAAAACAAGCTTGCTCCCTCCTCCCTGTGGCTTCCTCTCACATATTTATACATGGCTATCATATCTCCTCTCAGCCTTCTCTTCTTCAGGCTAAACATGCCCAGCTCCTTAAGCCGCTCCTCATAGGGCTTGTTCTCCAGACCCTTGATCATTTGAGTCGCCCTCCTCTGGACACATTCCAGCTTGTCAATATCTCTCTTGAATTGTGGTGCCCAGAATTGGACACAATATTCCAGGTGTGGTCTAACCAAAGCGGAATAGAGCATGGGGAGCATGACTTCCCTCGATCTAGACACTATGCTCCTCTTGATGCAGGCCAAAATCCCATTGGCTTTTTTTGCCGCCACATCACATTCCTGGCTCATCTTTAACTTGTTGTCCACGAGGACTCCAAGATCTTTTTCATGCATACTGCTCTCGAGCCAGGCATCGTCCCCCGTTCTGTATCTAGATCAGTGGTATCCAAACTTTGGTCCTCAGGAGCTTGGGATTCCAACTCCCAAAAGTCCTAACCAGCTTGTCCAATGGACAACAATTCTTAGAGCTGAAGTCTAAAGCAACTGGAGGACAAAAGGTTGAACACCACTGATCTAGATCTTCTGGTTTAGTCCCAAGGCCTTTTTCTTAATGCTGTCTGGCATGGGAAGATTCAGGTCTTCTTCTAAAGCAGTAGTTCTCAACCTCCCTAATTCCATGACCCCTCAATATAGTTCTTTCATGTTGTGGTGACCCCCAACCATAACATTATTTTTGTTGCTACTTCACAACTGTAATTTTGCTGCTGTTATGAATCATCATGTAAGTGTCTGATATGCAGGATGGATATTCATTCACTGGACCAAATTCGGCACAAATGCCTGATATGCCCAAATTTGAATTCTAGTGGGGTTGAAGGGGATATTGATGCTGTCATTTGGGAGTTGTAGTTGCTGAGATTTATAGTTCACATACAATCAAAGAGCATTCTGAACTCCACCAGCGACTGACTTGAACCAATCTTGGCACACAGAACTCCTATGACCAACAGTAAATACTGGAAGGGTTTGATAGGCATTGGCCTTGTGTTTTGGAGTTGTAGTTCACCTACATCCAAAGAGCACTGTGGACTCAAACAATGATGGATCTGGACCAAGCTTGGCACAAATACTCAACATGCCCAAATGTGAATACTGGAGGATGTTAGACAAAATAGACCTTGACATTTGGGAATTGTAGTTGCTGGGATTGAATTATAGTTCACCTGCAATCAAAGAGCATTCTGAACTCCAACAATGAGAGAATTGAGCTAAACTTCATACACAGAACCCCCATGACCAATAGAAAATACTGTGTTTTCTGATGGTCTTTGGCGACCTCTCTGATACCCCCTCACGACCCCCCCCAGGGGTCCCGACCCCCAGGTTGAGAAACACTGTTCTAAAGTCATCCCTTCATGACTTCATGGCCATTCTCCTCCTTGTCTTTCTTTGCACGTATGCCAGCAGATTACTTTGCACATCATGATCCAAGTCCTCGGCCTTCCACAGGTCTGTGGTTCTGCGAAAATGCATTGCGGCTCTTTGATGCTGAGAACTGAATCGTACTGTCTCCGTGCAAATACTTCTTTTGTTTCATTGATATCCTTCCCTGAATCTCACCTTTTTTCAGGAAGCCTTTACATCAGAATATATGTAACCTTAGCTACATAGTCCTGACCCTGGTAGACCAGGTCCCTCTTTGTTCTTTGTCTTGTTGTGTTTCTATCTCTATTTTCAAAAGGAAGCTTTGGAGCAGGCATCTGTCATACTTGTTATTTTGCAAACACCTTATGCATGTTTTTCCCTACCATCACAACCACTATAATTTTATACACCGAGGATCCAGCTGTGTAAATTCCCCAAACCCTTCAGGATGACCCTTTGAGGAACACTGCTATTTGCATTCTGTATATTGCATTTCTGAGGCAGGCTCCCCTTCGAACAACTTAAGCCTTCTTACTACAATATTTTAATGTCAGCTCATTCTTTTATCTTCCTTTATAAGCAAGCTTGGTTGTTGTCCACGTGCCTTCCACTCTGTTCTCTTCTCTGATGCCTTCTGTTATTTTCCTCTCATTTTGATTGTCAGCTCCTTAGGAACAGATCTGCAGTTTTACTCCCTGTGTAATTCCGAAAGGTTTTGTGCACTACTAGGGATGTAAATCTTCATTTATTTTATTCCTGTATGCCAGAAAACAAACTCAGAAGTTCTCTTTCCTATTCTATGAGAATACCAGGATAACTTTTCTTGAGTGTGGGAGAATATTCACATTTCAGAACGTTGTTGTGGGAAATTTGTATGCACAAAAACATCCATAAGCAGAAAATGTGTTGTGTGGGCAGAAAGAAATACTTTCGCACAGGATCCTGTGTATTTTGCATAAAATATACAGTAGCATATATGAGAAATATTTTAAAAACATAAAACCCATAGTTTCCGCCAACCCCCCCCCCCCCCCCCCCGCACATTATTTAAACATGGAAAAAACCAGGAGGTGAATTTTCTGTGCTGATTTCCTTACTTGTATGTACTGGGGTTGAATGAAAAGTAATGCCTCCACATTCGTAACTCCTCAACATATAGCAGTACTGGTATCTGGTAGGTACTGGCTTGTTCAGTAGACTCTCCTTTACAGTTCCATTTTGGCGGGAAGACTTAGCATTGAAAAGTTGTGCTATTAAAGTGCAAAGTATGGAACCCTGCACAGACAGTCAGTCAATGCGACTTAAGCAATGTGCAGTCATTTAATTCTTGACAGCAGAAGGTGTCAACCTAAAGGAGATTCATCAGAGAATGCAAGCTGTTTATGGTGATTGTGTTGATGTGAGTACTGTGCATCGTTGGGCAAGTAAGTTTAAATACATTGCATTGGGAACATCTGACTTCCGTGACAAAGAGTTGGACATCTTGTGACAGCAACCACCAAGTTTCACAAGCAAAAGGTTGACAGATTGATTCAGGACAATTGTCATATCACTCAGAGAGAAATTTCAAGCATAATCGGAATTTCACAAGAACGTATGAGTCACATTATGGCTTTGCTTGGCTATTGGAAGATCTGTGCACAATGGGTACCCAGGATGCTGACGCTGGCTGCGGAAACAGAGTGTTGACTTCTTCTGTGATGGCTTCAGAAAACTTGTTCATCGTTGGCAGAAATGTATCTAATTGTCTGGTGATTATGTGGAAAAGTGAATAATGATAGTTAAAGAGCCCATTCTTAGGATTATTTCTGCATTTGATTTATTAAAATATTCCCATCCAAACCCAAGTAATGAAGGTGGAGGCATTACTTTTCATTCAACCCTCGTAGAAAGCAGTTCTATTCAGCGGCTATGGAATGAGTGAGCAATATTTTCCCATCATCCACTCTGCATGCATCTAAATGTGAACCCAACCCAATAAATGGAAACATTCCTTGATAGATTCCATTCCCTTTTGCCCTCTGAGGCACTAAGGCTATACATACACACGTGTGGTTTTCCTTTTGTCACATTGCCTGTAACTGTAGCTCTCCGGAGAGTAGTTTGAAATAAGTGTGGCTCTTAGCCGAAAGGAGAGACGCTCGGAAAGTGGTATAGAAATAAGGAGGAAAAGCTTTTCCTTGTAAGTAAAAATGTATATCTATATATCAATAGATAGAGAACACATATACACCTATATGCACAAGCATTACATTTTATGGCGTTATAATATTTTAAAGTGTAAGATAGAGTATCTGGAATGTCACAGTTAAATGGAAAGGGCAAATCATGAAGGTGTTAGGCAATGATTTGGGTTAAGTGCATCTCTACTGTAGTTTATGTTTCATCCAAGAAGGAGATGCAGGTCACATTCATAACCATGATGTATGCGTGTATAACTCAGAGTTGCAGGTATGCATATCTTGGATGACACGCAAGGGGCTATTCTTCATTAGCCCTTTGGGCTCTATTCAAAACCACTTCCAAGCAGCTGCCAAACCCCATAGGACACCATTAAGTGGCTCTGAATTGGAGTTGGGGGGGGGGGGATCTATACTGCCATATAATGCAGTGTGAATGGAGCTGGGGAGCAAATAGGCTGAAGGAACCGCTCCCCATACTTTTTGCAATACTCCGGGGAGAGTATTGCAGCAATGACTTCATACCTCTTTGCCTGAAGGACTGCAGTAGAAATTGGAGAAAGTTCACAATATTCAGTTACCTAACTTCTCCTGCAGCCATTTATGAGACAGAATAGCATCCCTTGGGGTTTCGGAGTCACTTCAGATGGAGCCACATGGCCAAGGAACTTGACCACAATTTAATTTTCTCATACAAATTGAAAATGTGCACTTACTCCTTGAAAGATCAAAAGCTGGGCTTCTGATTGCTGGAATATTTGTCCTCAAATTGGAGAGAAAGTGGGGAGGGATCAGAAAAAGAAGAAAAGGAATGTGACTTCGTTGAGGATGGTGATGAGTTTACTTGTTGCATGATAAAGCATTTCACTCCTTTCTTTCATTGAGCTCAAAGTGTGTGTTCTGGGAAGGCACTTCTGGTTCTTGGAAGAGTCAGTACAGGGAGCACACAACCAGGGGCGGCTCAACCCATTACGCAAAGTAAGCCTTTGCAGTATAGGTGATTTTGCCCAGGGATGCTCTTGAGGCGCTCTTGGGGGAAAATAGACCTTGACATATGCGAGTTGTAGTTACTGGGATGTATAGTTCACCTACAATCAAAGAGCATTCTGAACTCCACCAATGATGGAATTGAACCAAATATGGCACACAGAACTTCCACGACAAACAGAAAATATATATCAGTGATTGGTTGGGGGGGGGGGGGAGGTGTGCCAAAATACTGTTTGCTTATGGTTGAAAATTACCTAGGGCCACCTCTGCACACAACCACCCTGTTAAGTCAGCTCAATTGGCTGCCGGTCTGCTACCGAGCACAATTCAAAGTGCTGGCTTTGACCTATACAGCCCTAAATGGTTCTGACCCAGTTTACCTGTTCAAACGTATCTCCCTCTATGATCCTCCTCGGAGATTAAGATTGCCGCCTTCAGGAAAATATTTAAGACATGGCTCTGGAGCCAAGCTTTTGACAAGTAATTGGAGCAGTGCAATAAGTGACTATAGAACAATGTGATTGACAAATGGAACGGCCCTGGACTATGTTTTTTGATTGGTTTGATTTTAATTGTTGTTTTTAATAATTCATGTTTGAATTGGGTTGTTGTAGGTTTCTCTGGGCTATATGGCCATGTTCTGGAGGCAATTTTTCTCCTGACGTTTCACCTGCATCTATGGCAAGCATCCTCAGAGGTAGTGAGGTGTGTTGGAAGTAGGAAAAATGGGTTTATATATCTGCGGAATGACCAGGGTGAGACAAAGGACTTTTGTCTGCTGGAGCTAGGTGTGAATGTTTCAGCTGATCACCTTGATTAGCATTCAATGGCTTGGAAGTGCCTGGGGGGAATCTTTTGTTGAGAGTGATTTTATGTGCCTGTTTGTTTCCCCACTGTTGTTTTGCTGTTGTAATTTTTGAGTTTTTTAATACTGGTAGCCGGATTTTGTTCATTTTCATGGTTTCTTCCTTTCTGTTGAAATTGTCCACATGCTTGTGGATTTCAATGGCTTCTCTGTGTAGTCTGACGTGGTGGTTGTGAGAGTGGCTTGCCATAGATGCAGGTGAAACGTCAGGAGAAAAATTGCCTCCAGAACATGGCCATATAGCCCAGAAAAACCTACAACAACCCAGTGATTCCGGCCATGAAAGCCTTCGACAATACATGTTTGAATTGTTGGTTTTAATTGTAATATGGCCCTCTTGTTCAAGGAGCTCCATTGGCTGCCGTTCATTTTCCGGTCCCAATTCAAGGTGAAGGTGCTCACCTACAAAGCCCTAAACGGTTTGGGACCTGCCTACCTGCGTGACCGCATCTCTGTTTATGAACCCGCACGCTCCCTCCGATCATCTGGAGAGGCCCTGCTCACGATCCCACCTGCGTCGCAGGCGCGGTTGGTGGGGACGAGGGACAGGACCTTCTCTGTGGTGGCCCCCGACTCTGGAACTCTCTCCCCAAGGACATCAGACAAGCCCCAACGTTGGCAGTTTTTAGGAAGAGCCTGAAGACCTGGCTGTTCCAGTGTGCCTTTCCAGAATAGGAAACTCCTAGCATCATGTCCCAAATGCACTTTGTTAGAGATTCAGGATTATCTGCACATTGCACCTACCTCCAAATACCTCTACATATCACCTGTCAGGCTCAGCACTTTTAAATTTTGTCCAGTACATTTGGCCCGGCCTCTAGGTTTTCAATTGCGTCACGGTGTCATTGTTTTACTGTTTTATTGTTTGCTTGATGTTTTAGTATTTGCTTATGAGTTTTACTGTGTATTGTATGTTGTTGTTGTCGGTGGCCTTGGCCTTTGTAAGCCGCATCAAGTCCTTCGGGAGATTTTGCGGGGTATAAATAAAGTCAATAATAATAATAATAATAATAATAATAATAATAATAATAAGTTGCTGCCTGTTGTAAGGCCGCCTTGGGAATGTGATCAGGTGCAAGAATACTGGAAAATGATTGAAGGAGAAATCAATATAATGTTAAATTTACAAATAGTAATATTTAATAGAAATGTACTACATGCACGGATAACAGGAGTGAAGAATATACAAAAGGAGAAATTGGTTGACAGTAGCGTCTGCACAAATTGTTTTAGTGAGGGGTTGGAAAGATAATACAAAATGGACACTGACTAATTGGTATAACTATATAGTTAATATGTGGAAATAACAAATTGCAAATGGAATAATATAGATAAAATTGAAAAGGTTACAACAACTAACAGGATGTGGGAACCAGTAAGGAATTATTTAGAAAATGTGCTAAGATGTGGAGTAGAAAAATTAAGACTGAGACAGACATTTCAAATGTAATTTCTGTTGTTTGATGTGTAAATTGCATGTACAAGGAGGGGAGGGTGGGAGTGGGGAAAAACCCAATAAAACAATTTAAAAAAGAGTCCCCTTCGGGGTGAGAAAGGTGAGATATAAATATGGTAAATAAATATTTTTTTTCCATGTGTGGAAAGTGAAGAGAGAGGAAGGCTGAAGGGTTTACAAAATAGCACTGTTCTGATCCCACACTATCTTAACTACTTGGAAGGCGAACTGGCTGCACAGGTAACAGATTGGAGACTATATAGGTAATTGAATAAAACAAGAATTTATTAACTGACAAGAAATTTAGACCTCCTCTCCTCCTTAGTCTCACTACAAAGTCTTTATGAGGAAAGGTAAAGTCTTTGGGAGATAGACACAATTCTGGCCGAACTGAGGCTCTTGAATCTCTATTTCTTCTTATTGTCTCTTTCTTGTATGGTGTTCAACTGTCTCTAATATGGTCTCAATGTTTAACTCTAACTGAACTTGAATACAACTTCAACTGGACTTGAATACAACTCATACAGCTCCGACTGGACTTAAATACAGCTCATAGAGCTCCAACTGGACATGCTATTGTGTAGACCCTCCGACCCTCCTCTCTCTTCACCTTCCAGTCACAAAAATGCTGACTCTTCCAAGAACCAGAAGTGCCTTGCCAGACCGACCCCCAGGAATTGTACATAAAATCTTAATCCTTCTAACTAAAAAGGGCTTAAGTAGGGGTAAAGAGTGAGGGACTTCATGGGGCATGACAGTGTGGCAAGCAATTCTCTTTTGCTTTAATCTATACAATAAAACTTACGGGACACCATAGATATTACGATTGGAATTTATAAGTAGTTGTGATAAACAGCAAATGAGGATTGTAAGCAATTAATGAAGTTACATTTCAAAAGTTACATATACGGGAAGTGAGAGTGAAGTAGTTTTACTGGTATAAAAAATAATTTTCATAAGAGACTTTAAATGGGCTGTTGAAATGCATTTTGACGTGCTGTTGTTTACATTAGATCACAGAGAAAAAATCTGCATTTTTTGGCCAGCATTCGGCATGTGACAGCTCTTGAACCATCATAGCTCAATGCTCTGGAATATTGGAGTTATAGTTTTACAAGGTGTTTAGATCTCTGCCAAAGAGTATTAGTGTCTTAACAAACTGCAATTTTGTTATTTTTTTATTATCACTATTTTCCTTTCTTTTTTCTCTTCTCTCTTTTTCTTTTCTTTCTTTCTTTCTTTCTTTCTTTCTTTCTTCTTTTCTCTTTCCTACTTTACTTTACACACAGTAAAGTAAAGTAGGAAAGGTGGAGCAGCCACCAAGAAGACCACTTTACATGTAAAGAAAACTTTTACTATATATTCTTGTTTTTTTCATGATTTTTTTCTTTATCTTTAAAAATCAATAAAACTATTTAAAAAAACTGCAAATCCCAGGATTCCATTGCATTGAGCCATGGCAGTTCAAGTGGTGCCAATCTGCATTACTTCTACAGTCAGGCCCGTAGCCAGGATTTCATTTCGGGGGGGGGGGGGCTGAAATTTTTGGGGGGGGGGTTGGGGGGGGCTGAGTTTCGGGGGGGGGGGCTGAGTCTGAGTGAAAGAGGGTCTAGCCTAGCAAACCTTTTGTATCATTACCCCAATACCCCCATGCATATGGGATATATTGAGTGTGGTGATCAGATCATGATATGAATAAACATAACAGCTTAAAACCAGTAAGGCCTTTTCGCAAACCACCATGAGAATTTGGGGGGGGGGGCTGAAGCCCCTCAAGCCCCCCTCCCCCAGCTACATGCCTGTCTACAGTGTAGATGGACCCTCAGTTAACTTTTTTTCTTGACCTGAACATTATTCGCATATCTTCTGATTGGTGGCACAAGGGACATCCTTCTCCTCATCCTACTCATGCCTGGAAATGTAGTTGAGGAGGGGAAGTGACCATCATAGCAACAGTGTCCTCCCAATCATGACTATGTAGGGAAGATTAATACAGAATAGTTACCAGTGTCTAATGCAGATCGATGTCTTGTCGAGTGAACGAAATTGCGTCCCTCCTCCTTGATGGCCTTTAAGGACTAAGACAGAAAACCTAACATTGAAGGCTATAGTGGGGAAGATATGGATTAAATCAAGCTACGCTGCTCAAGATTACATTCCCGACACTGAGGTCAGCTCCGAAGAACTTTGGTGATCTTGCTCCTGAACCTTAGAATTAAGTCTATTATTTAGAAATGGAATTAAGCCACACTGTACTTTTTGTTTCACCTTTGCGAGAGCGCCTTCAAGGATATTGAAGGGAGGAGAATACGAAGTAGGAGAAAAATAATGTCTTCCTTTCCCTTTTTACTTTCAAAGTGGTCCTGCAGGATGACCCTTGACACACTTCTGTAGAATCCGGATACCTTGATGTTTACCTGCTTTTCCACAGGGCAATCAATACAATTGTATGAAATTTCAGTTCCACTTCCTCAACAGTTAAACAAAGTTCAGGGGATAACTTTTGTGGTCAATTTCTTTTGGTGGAGAAAACTGGCAATGAATGCTGCCATCTGATTTTTGAGTTGCCTGCAATAATTGTATCAGACAAATGTTTTTAAATAAACATATTTAAAAACACTTGCCTAACACAATTATTGAAGGCAACTCAACGAGGCAGACCGTAAACATTAGCACGACTCAATAAAAGTTAGCCTTCCTGTTATTTCTGCTAAGTGTCTTCATCAAAGGCTTGTGCAATCAAGAAAGCCTTTAGCTGCTTTTCAAAAGATATCAGGAAAGGGGCTGTTTTAACCTCCTTGGGATGGAAGTTCCAAAGAATTGGAGCAGCCACCGAGAAGACCATCTCTCTTGTCACCGCCAACCACATTTGCAATGATGGAGGCAATGAGAAAGGGGCCTCACTAGAAGATCTTAACATTCGAGCAGGTTAGTATGAAGGGATGCAGTCAGATAGGTAAGTAGGACCAGAACCTAAAAGTTATAACCTCCAATTCGAAGATATAAGACTTAACACAATGTGTCAATATCAAGCTCTCCGTAATAATTGAGACCCTCCTAAAAATTAGTACCAGCAAAAGCAAAGAATAAATATGGTGCATCTTACTTTACTTAGGCGATCCCCCATTGTCCAAGTATGATGGTCTTCCAGGGTCAGGGGGCTGTGTGAGGTGGATCCGTTGGTGACTGTGGAGTCCTATTCTTGATCTACATCTTCTCCCGCATTGAGGGCAATGGTATCCAGGTGGAAGGCGGTCCCGGTTGACTTGACACACCTTCCTCTTGGCATGTTTCACCCTCTATTCATGCTTCTTCAAATTCTACAGCACTGCTGGTCACAGCTGACCTCCAGCTGGAGTGCACAAGGGCCAGGGCTTCCCAGTTCTCAGTGTCTATGCCAGAGTTTTTAAGGTTGGTTTTGAGCCCATTTTTAAATCTCTTTTCCTGTCCTCCAACATTCCGTTTTCAGGTCGGAATAGAGCAACTGTTTTGGGAGATGGTGGTCAGGCATCCAGACAATGTGGCCGGTTCAGTGGAGTTGATGGCAGAGGACCATAGCTTCAATGCTGGTGGTCTTTGCTTCTTCTAGCACACTGACGTTTGTTCACTTGTCTTTCCAAGAGGTTTGCATGATTTTCCGGAGGCAGAGCTGATGGAATCGTTCCAGGAGTTGCATGTGATGTCTGTAGACAGTCCATGTTTCACAGGCATATAGCAGGGTTGGGAGGACAATAGCTTTATAAAAAAGCACCAGAACACTTTGTCAAAACTTTGATGTCAAAATTTTATTGACTACTGACTCTTTAGTGACATTTTTAGGCAGGATGTCCTTGGGCAGGGACAACCATCTACCAAGTTTTAAAAAAGAGAGATCAAAAGTCACACATACACACACACACATATATAATCCCCAAGTACTGTCTGGAGGGCAAACATAAACCTCAGAACACCAACACAAGCAGTCCCAAAGGAGGTGAATATCAGAAAGTTCCCCTTGTATTGAAAGTTGACATCTGAGATTGAGCATTCAATTGAAAATGGAGTTGAAGGCAACACTGTGAGAACTTTTCTGAATATCTCAAGTATTTTTCAAACATTCTCTCTCCCTCCTGACCCCCAATGCTCCAAAGGCGGTTTTGTAGTTTTATTTTTAGGGACTTCTTCATTTGATGTTTTGCATCCTCTTTGAAGAAGTACCATCAACAGAGATTCAGGTAAGCCACCAAGGCCGAGTCTGAATCTTACATTTGCCTGTGATAAGGGGGAAAAAGAATCCAACTTTGAGGTTGCATAAGTGCCTTAGGTAAAGTTCAAATAGTGTGGTAAACTTCGGAAAACTTCGGAAAAAAAAACAAGGAATGGGAATTCTGATACATTTGACTTTGCATGGTACTATTCATGCAATTCCCCCTCATCGAGAAATGAGGTGGCAAGATTGCCTTTTACCCCCAACTCTTAGTATTTTTACAACCTGAGTGGCAAGTAAGATTCCACTTACAACCAAAATCACACAGAATAGTTGTCATGAAATTGTGACATTGTTATAAGTTACAGCAAAAACATCTTGATCAAGAATAGATCAAGAGTAACAAAACATGCAGGTTACGAGAAGTGTGCAAAATTCTGTGGGTCTATTTCAGCGATTTGGCAGCCAAACTGCCAAATACGAACTGGGAGGGACACCTCTGAAGCCATACTGAGTTAAAACATGAGCCACTGAATTTTTAGGATAAATTCAGATTAGTTAATTCTGGCTTACTGTTCATGATTAGTATTCAATGAGCCCCCAGTAGCACAGTGGCTTAAAGCACTGAGCTGCTGAATTTGCTGACCGAAAGGTTGCTAGTTCAAATCCGGGGAACAATGTGAGCTCCTGCTGTCTGCTCCAGCTTCTGCCAAACTAGCAGTTCAAAAACATGCAAATGTGAGTAGATCAATAGGTACCGCTTTGGCGGGAAGGTAACGGCGCTCCATGCAGTTATTCCAGCCACATGACCTTGGAGGTGTCTATGGACAACGCCGGCTCTTTGGCTTAGAAATGGAGATGAGAACCAACCCCCAGAGTCGGACATGACTGGACTTAATGTCAGAGAAAAACCTTTACCTTTACTATTCCAAAAGAAAATCAGTGGGTTACCGAAATGTTTTGAAACTTGGCAAGTTTGCAGTCATAAATGTGCCCTACAAGTGTGGCAAGTTCCATCTTGTTAGACATAAATATGATGGAAAGACGAGTCTCACAATTTCCCCCATTAGTGCCAGTGGACTGAATCTTACTAAAACAAAAACAGAACTCAAGCTTGCGAATTATGAATCCAAAAGAGCCCCCTCCTTATCCCCCCAAATTTTCCCAAAAACAGAAATGAAAATGGAACAGATTTTTGCCATTTCTCACACCGCTTACTGGTTACTAGGCTTGGGCGCTTTCGTTCATTAATTTCGTAATTCGTTATTAATTCGTATTTAAATTAGCTTACGATCCAATATTGAGCCATGCAGGAATAGGGTGAGGAGTAAATTAAATTCGAAACAATTTTTTCAATTTATTTCGTAATTATTTCGTAATTATTTTCGCATGTCTGGTGCAAGTTTTATAGTTGTTGTTTGTTTTATCACACCAACAGTCAACAACAGAGGGAGAGGGAAGCTTCAGAAGTTCTCCCTGTCCCATTTGGAGGGTTTTTTAGCATATTGCGCAATCGCGTCCACCATTAACAAATCGATTCATAATTATACAAAATTTCGTAAATTTCGAAATTTTTAAAAGGAAAATTTTGGAATTCTTTAAACAAACGAAACGCGATGGACCCCTAACAACGAAACGAGTTTAGAAACAAATTTTTCCGTTGTTACCCAAGCCTACTGGTTACCCCCTTTGACATGAAAGTGCAATAAGTGTAATGATTGAAGGACTGGCAATTTGGACAACGAAACTGGACCGTGATTTTAGTCAAGAGATGAATTGGAGTGTTTATTGATATATGTATTGTGGATCGTGTTTTTATGCTTTTAAACTGTATACTGTTGTTTGTTATAAGTTGTTGTAAACCGCGTTGAGTCGCCAGCTAGGCTGAGAAATGGCGGTATACAAGTATAGCAAATAAATAAATAAATAAATGAAATTGTGACAATGTTATTAATAACAATAAGAACATGGAATGGAAACCCACATGGTCAGGAGTCACTGCATAGTACTTTTACCATCTGAGAGCTTGAGGAAGTCATCTGGCCCAGAGCTAGGTATGTCCCATTTAATGCCCCCCTCAGAGACAATTAACCTTGACCTTTGGGACACATGGTAAGGTTTGAATTGTAAGTCTAAGTTTAAGAGAGTAAGAGCCTAGATTAACTTTAGGTCAATCAAGAAATAAAAGCAGGAAGAAGGCAATCCAGAAAACCCATAAGGTTTTCACAGGCTCCTGATAGTCATGTGAAGCCAAGCAAAGATTTTACTATTGTGTGCTGTTACAGCTTGACTTCACATGACTATCAGGAACCTGTGAAAACCACATGGGTTTCTGGATGGGAAAGTGATGCTATCATTAGGGGAAGATGACACCTGTCTTCTACTATGAACTATGAATGCTGTTTCTGGTAAGTTGGAAACATCATTTTGAAATGTAAAACTGCATCAGTGGAAATAGTGCTGCTTTTGTTAGCTCCCCGAACTGGATATATTTTGGGTATGCTGAAGCTCACGTTATTTTCATGTGTTGTATCAGGTTTTCATGCCACTTAGAACGCTAATTTCCTACTGTTCTGATTTACTATCACCTAAAACAGCAGCATATTCTTACTTTCAGCCTTCAGGGATTTTGTGCAAATTGTATTCATAATTTGCAAAAATAACGGGAAAGTATGGAATGAAAACAATTTGGCATCTTAGTTTTATGCAGGATCTCTTCGCATTAACTGAACTGCTTGATATGAGTCTACACTAACCATAGCATACCATTTGAAACTGTATATGACAGTGTGGATGAAGCCAAAAGCTAATACAATGGCATTGTCACACTATATCCCATAGCTATACAACATATTGTTCACTGGGTTTCACGAACTTAAGCATACAACAGTCCATTAGCTCCATTCTATCCATTCAAAATTGTAAGAAAGTACTTCTTAGGCGATCCCTCATTGTCCGAGTAGGATGATCCTACAAGGTCAGTGTGCAGTGTGTGGTGGTGGGTCTGTAGGTGACTGTGGAGCCCTACTCTTGATCTGCATGTTTTCCTGCAGTGAGGGCATTGGTTTCCAAGTGGAAGTTGGCCCCAGTCGGGGTTGGCTTGACATGTCTTCCTCTTGGCACATTTCTCTCTTTCACCCTTCATTCATGTCTCTTCAAATTCTACAGCACTGCTGGTTACAGCTGACCTCCAGCTGGAGTGCTCAAGGGCCAGGGCTTCCCAGTTCTCGGTGTCTATGCCACAGTTTTTGAGGTTGGCTTTGAGCCCATCTTTAAACCTCTTTTCCTGCCCACCAACATTCCATTTTCTGTTCTTGAGTTCAGAGTAGAGCAACGGCTTTGGGAGACAATGGTCAGGAATCCGGATAATGTGGTCGGTCCAGCAGAGTTGATGGCAGAGGACCATCATTTCAATGTTGGTGGTCTTTGCTTCTTCCAGCATGCTGACATTTGTCCGCTTGTCTTTTCAAGAAATTTTCAGGATTTTCCAGAGGCAGCGCTGATGGAATTGTTCCAGGAGTTGCATGTGACGTCTGTAGACTGTCCAAGTCTCGCAAGCATATAGCAGGCTTAGGAGGATAATAGCTTTTTAAACAAGCACCTTGGTCTCCCTCCGGATGTCCCAGTCCTCAAACATTCTCTGCTTCATTCGGAAAAATGCTGCACTCGCAGAGCTTAGGCGGTGTTGTATTTTGGTGTCAATGTTGACTTTTGTGGAGAGGTGGCTGCCAAGGGAGCGAAAATGGTCAACATTTTCTGATGTTACACCATTAAGCTGTATATCTGGCATTGGAGAGGGATTGGCTGGTGACTGCTGGAAGAGCACTTTGGTTTTCGCGATGTTCAATGACAGGCCGAGCTTCTCGTATGCTTCTGCGAAGGCGTTTAGAGTGGCTTGTAGGTCTTCTGAATGCACACAAACGACGTTGTCATCAGAAAGGGTTCAGTGCTCACAGAACTATACACTTATGCAAACACTGTGAAAATGGAAGTATTTGCACAATTATTTTAATTCCAATGTAGTGACCTGGCAGGGAATTCTCCCACTTTTTTCCCCATTCTCATTTTCTGAATATGACACAAACCAATTCTATTTAAAAGTAGAGCCTGCAGATAATTAAGATCTTTGCACAGCAAGCACCGAAGGAAAGCTGATGGATTACGAGCGCAAAAACAACCCATTGTAATATGTTTACTAGTGCATGCAACAAGGAAACCGTTATCCTTTTTAATGGTGTAATTTTCACTGAAATGAGCAAAGAGAAAAGTCTTCACAATGAACATCTCTTTCTCTCTCTCAAACCAAAACCCAAAATGAACCAAATGAGGATTTACATTTATAGAATTAATAGGATATATAATATACATTTAGATTGGGATAAGACCCAACCATTCTAGCAGAATGAGGACGACCTTTTGTCTCCAGCTCTTATACATTTCTGGGGAACCTAATATTTCCAGTATGTTTGTTCTGGGTCTTCGTTTTTGTGCTTCTGAGAGCAAGTGAAGTCACAATGCTTTCGTTGCCATGTTTCTGACACAATTTGGCAGAAATTTTGGTAATGTTTTTTCCTTTTCAATGTCCATAAGTGTTTACTGGGAGAATCCTGGATGGTTTGGAGAAGTTAATGATATGCACAGTTGACAAACTGTCCTTATCCAGATTTAAAAAGGAGATCCTGCAGACTTACCGAAAGCATTTTTCTAATACAATTATTATAGGCAGTTTGAATCCAGGGAGTAGGGTGAGCTTCCGCTGTTAGCCCCAACTTCTGCCAACCTAGCAGTATGTAAACATGCACATATGAGTAGATTAATAGGTACCACTCTGGCAGGTAGGTAATGGCACTCCATGCAGTCATGCTGGCCACATGACCTTGGAGACATCTACGGACAACGCCGGCTCTTTGGCCTAGAAATGGAGATGAGCACCAACCCCCGGAGTTGGACAAGAGTGGACTTAATGTCAGGGGACAACCTTTACCTTTACCTACTATTAGATGTCTGCCTCAATTTCTCACTTTTCACTATTTCAATGTTCTCTATCAGACCTTCATTGTCACTTCAAAGCCCATCACTGGCTGCCCAATTTTACACAGTTGCTGGATTGTGGATTGAATATACCATGTCAGAAATTATTTTTTATATGGCATGTTTCCTTTTGCCAAAATACTGCCAGAGATGGATTATGCCTTCATATAAAACTTATCACCATGACCATTTGTCAGCCATAACGGTCACTGGAATATTTTGATAGTAGCACATTGATAATGGTTATGACTTTACCACTACTTTGCCTTTAGGAAAGTGACAAATTTGGCAAATTATGAAATGCAGATGTCCTTCATGGATGTCTAGAAGCATGACGAATAGAGAGTTCAGAAATGCATGCAGCTCAGAAAAGAACAGATTAAGGAACAGTTCCAAAATAGGACCGCCTTTCTGTACATAGGTGCTCTATTCGAGCAGTGGTGGCATAAGAATGAAATAAACACATAAAACACAACACACAAAAGACAACAGCACAAATAACTTCATAGGTAAAACCCATTTTAAGATGTAACATCAGTGAAACTTGCTGCCAGATGCCTCGTGTTTTTATGCAATTACACAAGTAACTCACTCAATTTTGTTGAAAATGGAAACATCAGGAGGTTTCGATAGGGACTGCGCAAGAAGACGGAGCAAGCAACTTCGTTTTTCATCAAGACTAGGCTCCCAGCAAGTGAGGGGTCTGCAGCAATTGCAGCAATTGAACCATTTTTAATCTGCCCCTGCGTAGAGCTCAGAACAAAATATTGTTTTGAGGAAATACATCCTCCCCTTCCCTCCATGACTGTGAAGATTGCAGCTAAGCTCAGACAGAACCGGGAGAAAAAGATGGCCACTGGGAAGGTGGCAAAATGTCATTGTTGGAGAGATTCTAAATGAAACACAGCAAGACAGCCCCTCAAGGACTTTCCATCCCACTTGAGAGATTTCACATATAGTGTGACACTGACATACCAAAGCATCCACATACATGGTTTCAGCAATTTACACACAACAATCTTCCATGATGTTGGTCTCTTGAACTGGAGCTCATTCAGTCACCTATCAATCTCCATAGTTGAATGCAGACTTTGGCTTGCTTGAGACCTGGATATGAATGTTTTATATGACAAGAGTTCAATAAACACAGGGACTGTGGCACAGCTGGCTGAGAGTCAGCTACATTAAGATCACTACTGACCGGGTAGAAGTGAGCTTCCGACCAATTTGTAGCTTGCTGTCGATCTTTGCAGCCCAAAAGACAGTTGCATCTGTCAAGTAGGAAATTTAGGTACTGCTTATGCGGGGAGGCTAATTTACAATGCCATAAAAATCTCCAGCAAGCATGCAAAGAATGAGGAATTACTTCATCAGTGTCACAAATGGACGGTGAAGCGACAGCTCTCCTGGTGGCCAGAATACCCTCATGAAAAAGCTGGAATGTTAAATAGCCTCTGTGTGTCTGTCTATCTATGTTGTGTGTCTATGGCATTGAATGTTTGCCATGTATATGTACATTGTAATCTGCCCGGAGTCCCCTGTGGGGTGAGAAGGGTGAAATATAAATAATGTAAATAAATAAATAAATAAATAAACAACCAGGAATTTTAGTCTGCATTGTACTGAAGTCCCATGAAGCAGAATAGAGTGGAAAGCATACAAATATGTTGTATGATTGGTGGACATTCAAGGGACATATCTGTGCCTGAGAGTCTTCCTCTGGGAAAATCTTATGCTTCTTGGTGTTGTTAGATTACCACATCAGGCTTAACCAGAACAGCCAATGGCAAGGAATATTTGAAGCTCTGCTCAAAAACATCTGGGAGTATTCCATTTGCCCACTTCTGCAATAGCAACTAGGCATGTGCGATCCATGGCTCTAAATGGTTCTAAAATACTTTAAAAGCTAAGGGACACTGGTGATTTCTTTCTAAAGTGTTTCTAAAGTTTTGGTGGTGGAAATTTCAGAACTCTAGCAAAACTTTCAAAATTTCCCCACTGTTAGCTCACCAAATTTCAGACTTATCCATTTATTTTTGGTTTGACTTATCAATTTATTTTTGGCGAATTTTCAAAGTTTTTATAAAACACTTTTTAATAATAAAGAAAATCTGTTCCTGCTTTGAAAGTGTTAAATTCTGTTTCATTGTGTGGTCTTTACTCCAGAAACTTTATTTTTGAGGCAGAAACATTGTTAAATTATATTAATTAATTAATTAATTAATATTTAATATTGATATTGTACTACGCTAATAACATAATATATTGTATGTATATAAGCCACTCTGAGTTCCCTTCGGGGTGAGAAGGACGGCATATAAATGTCGTAAATAAATAAATAAAATTGGTGGAGACTCAACAAACCAAAATGTGCTATAGAGCGATGTCCCTTGCACAACGACAAAGTTTTTGCAGTGTAATAAACTTTTGCCATGTTTTTATGACAGAACTAATTAGGAACTGCCATTTATAATAAAATTTTGAAAGTTTTGTTAGAGTTCTGAAATTTTCACCACCAAAACTTTAGAAACACTTTAGAAACAAAGCACCTAGTTTTGTAAGTACTTCAGAACCATGGATTGCACATGCCTCATAGCAACTCCTGGTACTCAGAGGTTAAATTTGAGTAGAGGCATGCAACATACTTTGTTGCTTTTCCTTGAAACCATGGGACTTAGGTCGCAGGTTCGATTCCGGGGAGCGGTGTGAGCTTCCGCTGTCAGCCCCAGCTTCTGCCATCCTAGCAGTTTGAAAACATGCAAATGTGAGTAGATCAATAGGTACCGCTCCAGCGGGAAGGTAACGGCGCTCCATGCAGTCATGCCGGCCACATGACCTTGGAGGTGTCTATGGACAACGCCGGCTCTTCGGCTTAGAAATGGAGATGAGCACCACACCCCAAAGTCAGACATGGCTGGACTTAATGTCAGGGGACAACCTTTACCTTTTTATGGGACTTAAAGGGTGATGTGTCCCAGGCATAGCAACCTGGAAGATAGGATTGCTGGTGTCTAGCTGTTGGCATCAAACTGCAGTAACCTCCATAGACAAAAGAGGTAGTCTTGGAGTAACATCTGCCTGATGTTCTGTAGAAGGAATAGCCACACGGTTCATTATTACATGAGGTTGTGGCCTCAGCAAATTCCATCCATGTTCCTTGTCTCTTTATTTGAAAGTGTGAAAGAGGAATTATCTCCGTGGACTCAGTCCAGAAATCTGTTGCTCCTATGAAACATGTTAACGGGAAGGTGGGAAGTGTCATTTCTTTCAGAATGATAACATCCTTTCGGCCTTGCCAAACTGAACTATGCAATTGACAAGGACAGAAAACAATGAAACAATGACAATGTCATGTTGGGCTGCGGAGGTTTTATTTATTCTTACCATTTCCTGTATCACCTTAAAAAAAAAACTTGAAAAAAACTTAAAAATCAAATTGAAACCAGTCGAATGAAGCTCAGTATTTCAGTGAACAACAACAATTCAATTAATCAAGTAAGTAGTCCTAAACCTCATTGGAATTTCCAATAATTGAACTGCATTTTAAAAAAGTGGAGCACAAAAGACGTTGCAACAGTTATTTCAAATGAAGGTTTATTCATACAGAAATTGTTGGATCAGCCTATTTTTATGTTCTCTTATTATTTCTGCATATTTTCATGTCTAAGTTCGTTCTTGCATTAATCTGTGACTTTAGAAAATAGCCAGAAAAATTGCATATCAAGATATTATGTTAAAATTGCATGTACACACACAGACTCTGAATTCATATTTCTAAATATATCTTAACTGTATGTCAAAGTAACCCCCTCCAATTCTAGTTTTCAACTGAGAAGTTTATGAGAAAGTGTGGAAACTGGTGGATAACTATGTTCCAGTTTGCTCCTTTTTTCAGGAGATAGCAACTAAGCTCAGTTTGTATCAGAATGAAAAATAATTGTCTTCTTCTCTTACCTGTAGTTGGAAATATGGGAGCAATGACAGAATAGGGTCTCTTTCTCTCAAGGGCCAATTTGTTGTTTACATGAAATTGAAGCCAGAGTTTCCTTGATGGTAAAAAAGTTTTATTTCTATGTTATTTATTTGTATTGTCGAAGGCTTTCATGGCTGGAATCACTAGGTTCTTGTGGGTTCTTTCGGGCTATAGAGCCATGTTCTAGAGGCATTTCTCCTGACGTTTCGCCTGCATCTATGGCAAGCATCCTCAGAGGTTGTGAGGTCATGTTATTTATTTATTTACTTTATTTGTATACCGCTCTTCTCAGCCCTAAGGCGACTCAGAGCGGTTAACAACAACAATTCAGTATACACAATAGAAAATCATTGGACATTTAAAAACAGTAGCATAACAATTAATTAGACACCAAACATCAATACATCAATATAACAGATCTATCACGTCTCATCAATAAAATCAGAATCCAGTTTCATTATCCATTATTCCATGTTCCAATAATCAATTACACTCAATTACACTGCTTGGTTGAATGCCTGTTCGAACAGCCAGGTCTTTACTCTCCTCTGGAATGCCAATAGGGAGGGGGCCGATCTGATATCTGTAGGAAGGGCGTTCCACAACCGAGGGGCCACCACTGAGAAGGCCCTGTCTCTCGTCCCCGCCATGCGTACTTGTGAACTTGTTAGAGTTGTGCACAGAATTTGTTTCTTGTTAGAGTTGTGCACAGAATTTGTTAGAGTTGTGCACACAACTTGTTGGAGTTGTGCACAGAATTTGTTTCTTCTGTTTCATTCATTCTTTCGTTCTCTTCGAGAGCCCGTAATAGGAAGCCCACTCCCAATACGAAAATCAGCCCAACACAAAAGCAAAATGGAGCCAATAACCAGCTCCCCCTCTGCTTTTGTAATCACGTGGCGTGATGACCTGAGCTCCAGGTTGTCATCTCTTCCTTCCTTGGGTCTCCTTGAAATGTGCAGCCAAGGGCCATGGAGATCCCCCTTTCCTTTCCTCCCTCAGCCTCTTCCTTGGCAAGACAGACCCAGCATCGGAAGAGCCTGGATAAGGATGAAAAATCCCAGAAAGAGTGGTAGCTTTAACCCTTCCAGGTCCCTCCTCCACCACCAAAATGGAAAACTTTAGTAGCAACAACAGCCAGGCTTCCAGCTTGCATCGATGGAGGAAGGGGCTGGGGGGAGCAAGGCTAAGCGCATGCAGCCAAGGACCAAGGAGCTTTCCCATAGCCTCTCCCTCAGGGAGATGGATCAGGTATTGCAAGAGCCTCAAAACCAAGCTACGTCCTGCCTTTCCTCTAGCTTTAAGAAGCATTAAACCCAGTTTCCTCCTTTACGAAAAGAAAGGGAGGTAACTCTGGTGCTTTTTCAAATCCAGGTCTTAATGGAGGATGTGGAAGGGGGGCCTGTGAGGAGTCCCCCTCCCCAATTATGGGTGTTTTCTTACCCCTGATGCTGCCAATGGGCTGAAATGAATAATTTTTTTCAGATGCTTAATGAGAATGCATCATCCTCATAAACCATTCGGCAGTGCTCTTGTTTTTGGGAGATGCTGAAAAATGGATATGGGGGTTTCCAGTTTAAACAAGCAGAAACGCATAGCGATTTACATGAATGCACAGCCCTACTTTATGTACCAGTGGTGCAGTGGGTTAAACCACTGAGCTGCTGAACTTGCTGACTGAAAGGTTGGTGGATCAAATTCAGGGAGCGGGGTGAACTCCTGCTGTTAGCCCTAGCTTCTGCCAACCTAATAGTTCAAAAACATGCAAATTTGAGTAGATCAATGGTACCACTCCAATGGGAAGGTAACGGCACTCCATGCAGCCATGCCGGCCACATGACCTTGGAGGTGTCTATGGACAACCCCGGCTCTTCGGCTTAGAAATTGAGATGAGCATCAACCCTGAGAGTTGAACATGACTAGACTTAATATCAAGGGGAAAACCTTTATCTTGACCTTACTATATAGATACTTTAGATTAATTTGAATTTCAGAGGACCAATTAAATCAGCCATGGAGAAACATATGTTTAGAACCAGGAAGGCTAAAATGCACACACCAGCCAAATCTAGCGATACTTATCCCGCCTTCTCTCTTTTCTAATGCCTATTACATATTTTCTGCTGTGTGCTGCACCAACAAGTCCCTAGTGCCAGAAATGTTTTGTTTGTTGACCATAATTTCTGTCTCTTTGATGTGGTTTTCCTGATGCCCAGATGAAATATCAGATGCAGCGGAGCTCCCTTCTGGAGTTATAGATATTTTATCACGTTTTTATGAAGGAAGATAAAACAACAATTTCATCTCAAAGTGGGAAACCTATTAAAAACGAAGAGTTACAACTGAGGCCCAGAGTTTTACCATATTTATACGTCAGTGTCTACAGAATGATCTTTTAGCTGTTTTATCCCCAGATCCTTACAGACTAGGAAAGTTATAGTGCAAATAAATCAGTCCTTTCTTTTATACAAACCTTTTACAACTCGATATCCCCTCTTCTTATAGCGAAAGAGTATTTGGAGGTTTATTTCATCATCATCCTCATAAACTAAGCTTCCTCCTGAACTTTTTTCCAAAAGATCCACCTTGTTAAAATAATATATCGTAGTAAAGACAACTGAAACAGTGTTAAATAACGTAGGTTCTATAGCATAATAGTTAAGTTGCCTGTAAACTGAAGAGTGAAAGGTCTCCAGAAATAAGTATCCATGGCTAGCCTGTCTTGTCCATAAGAGCTGTGTCTTAAATAGCTAGCAAAATTCAACCTTGTTGATGTTCTCCAATTTTAGCCATCACACTTGTCCTAACTGGGACAGATACAGACCGCCAGCTTGACTACATATCTAGTTATTTCTTTATGCTTCCTCTATTGTGTTGTCAAAGGCTTTCATGACCGGAATCACTGGGTTGCTGTGAGTTTTCCAGGCTGTATGTCCATGTTCCAGAAGCATTTTCTCCTGTCATGTCATAAGTGCTGGCTGTAGACTACTAGACACTATTACCCTGCTGCAATGGCAATGTTTTAGTCTCGTGTGATAAAGTCCTTGGTGTTTGCCATTTGCTGCTATTCTGTTGTCTGTCCTCTAACACATCTTTTCCTTCCCTTCTAAAGACTTACTTTTGGAAGGATGATTTAAATGCAAAAGAGCAATGGGGGCGACATGTTGTCATGTCATAAGTTCTGGCTATAGGCTACTAGACACTATTACCCTGATGCAATTCCAATTTTTCAGTCTCGTGTGATAAAGTCCTTGGTGTTTGCCATTTGCTGCTATTCTGTTGTCTGTCCTCTAACACATCTTTTTCTTCCCTTCTAAAGACTTACTTTTGGAAGGATGATTTAAATGCAAAAGAGCAATGGGGGCGACATGTTGTCATGTCATAAGTTCTGGCTATAGGCTACTAGACACTATTACCCTGATGCAATTCCAATTTTTCAGTCTCGTGTGATAAAGTCCTTGGTGTTTGCCATTTGCTGCTATTCTGTTGTCTGTCCTCTAACACATCTTTTTCTACCCTTCTAAAGACTTACTTTTGGAAGGATGATTTAAATGCAAAAGAGCAATGGGGGCGACATGTTGTCATGTCATAAGTTCTGGCTATAGGCTACTAGACACTATTACCCTGATGCAATTCCAATTTTTCAGTCTCGTGTGATAAAGTCCTTGGTGTTTGCCATTTGCTGCTATTCTGTTGTCTGTCCTCTAACACATCTTTTTCTTCCCTTCTAAAGACTTACTTTTGGAAGGATGATTTAAATGCAAAAGAGCAATGGGGGCGACATGTTGTCATGTCATAAGTTCTGCCTATAGGCTACTAGACACTATTACCCTGATGCAATTCCAATTTTTCAGTCTCGTGTGATAAAGTCCTTGGTGTTTGCCATTTGCTGCTATACAGTATAATACTAATAATTATTTATTTACAGTATTTCTATTTCACTTTTCTCACCTCTAAGGGGACTCAAAGTGGTTTATAATAATAATTCAGTATAATAATAATATGATATTATAATTATATATTACATGTAATATTACTAATAATATTACAATATAATCGTATAGTAAAATATAGTGATGTATAGCAATGATATTGTACTTTGCTATTGGTATAATGTATTGTGTATGTGTGTGTGTGTGTGTGTGTGTGTGTATAGAGAGAGTAAGCCACTCTGAGTCCCCTTCGGGGTAAGAAGGGCGGCATATAAATGTCGCAAATAAATAAATAAAATAAATCCTGTTGTCTGTCCTCTAACACACCTTTTTCTTCCCTCCTAAAGACTTACTTATGGGAAGATGATTTAAATGCAAAAGAGCAATGGGAGAGACCTGTCATCATGTCATAAGTGCTGGCTGTAGACACTATTACCCTGCTGCAATTTTCAGTCTCGTGTGATAAAGTCCTTGGTGTAGCCTGTTGTCTATCCTCTAACACATCTAAAGACTTACTTCTGGAAGGAAAGGTTGACTGGCATGAAGAGGGAGAAGTTGGAGCAAGGGCCAAACTGCTTATTGGAGGGAAGACAGTTCCAACTTGAAACGGTGTTAACTTATTTTTGAGTTCCTCCAATTCAGATATTCCCTCATCCATAGTTCAAAGCTAAACTCCACCAGTCAAGAATCTCTAAGATTTGTAATGTCTTACCGAATTAATTCTGCTTCTGTGTTCTGCCATCTTCCATTAGCTTTATAATTCTTGGGCATGCATAGGTGAGTAACTTGCTAAATATTAGCGGCTTCAAGTAGAATGCTTATGCATTATATGCTAATTCATATCTGTTGGGAAGTTAATCATCTAGCTTCAATCATCTGCTTTGATGAATATAATTCAGGAGAAAATTTTGCATTTGGGGCAAACCTGAATGAATATAGATGCATTCCTGCTAAACACATCCTTGCCACATTTTGTAAAAACAAATCCCTTATTCATTGCTACATGTCATTTACAGGCACAGATATTGTAGAGAATGAGCATCGGGATTGTAATAGAAACTGAGTCTTGTTTTCAATCTCTTTTTCTCACAGAGACACATTTTTTTTCCAGTACTGAATGCTTTTTAATTATATTTGCTATATATCCATGAGCCAAGCAGATGTGGCGAGGAAGATCCGTGAACAGAATTTTCTGTGGTTTTCTAAAGCATTAAAAGCAGTAGCATAGTCGTTACGATGTTGGTTCAGTGTCTGTGTACAAGTGATAATTGGAAACTGGCAGATATCTAGGTGATTCTATGGGGGAAAATAGACATTTCAGAAACAATATTAAGAAAGGAAACAGGCCAGAAAGCATCCACCCAAAGTCTCAATGTTCCTCAAGTGACCTCCTCAAGGATTCTAACTCCATCCTTTAATCTAGTGAAGAAAGAGGTCGGAAGGATTCATAGGAATCCATATAGATCCCACTATTGGCAGGTGATAGAGTTAACATATCTTTGACACAATCTGGGTCATAGAATTATAATACCTGGAGATCTAATGACCAATGTTGACCTGTCATCCAACTTCAGGCTACACCCCTCCTAAAAGCATATACATTTCACATTTCTGGAAATTGGACGATATCGGAAGTTCAGAAAAACATGCATGACATAATTGATTCCCATGGAACCCTTGGTGATGCAACAGGTTAAACCCTTGTGCTGGCAGGATTGCTGACTGACAGGTTGGTGGTTTGAATCCAGGGAGCGGGGTAAGCTCCCATCTGTCAGCTCCAGCTTCTCATGCAGGGACATGAGAGAAGCCTCCCACAGGATTGTAAAACTTCCAGGCGTCCCCTGGGCAACGTTCTTGCAGACAGCCAATTCTCTCACACCAGAAGCAACTTGCAGTTTCCCAAGTAGCTCCAGGCACAAAAAAAATTGATCTTACACACACACACACCTCATTCAAACTGTTAGAGACCCCAATTCAGGGTTCCTGCATTGGGTGCGGTCACAGGAGGCAGAAAGACAAACACCCAGTCTTAGGAGAAGTACAAAAGCAAGGTTTATTTTCATCATGATCATGAAGAGATGGCCAGCCACACGAAACACGCAGGTCTTGGTACTTTCAAGAGGCTGCTGCACCCAGTGTCTCTCAAACTCACGTTATATAGACAACTCACAATATTGTAGAAAAATTACAAGCTGCACTTAGGCATAATTTCTTATTTAGCGCATTGACTAACTGACTTCTTGTAAATCACTGATTTCTTAAGAAGACCCAAATTAGCAGAAGCTCATTTCTAAATACAGGGTGGGGTGGGGTACATTTTTCACTTTGCTTTCTCTTGTTTCATGATTATTGCCCTATCAAAACTAGGCCTTTCTTAGAAAAAGATCTAAAATCCCTGTAGGATCCAGAAACTGATTCCTCCTCCTCTTCCTCCTCTGCTACCTCTCTTTCTCCTCCTCCTTCTTTTATTGTTTCCATCAAAAAGGAGATTCTGTGAGGATGAAGGGTCTCTAAAAGGGATCCTAAAAATGAATTTGCAGAGTTCAGCTGGACTATACCCTGTTGTTTGAATCTTGGCCGTGATTTGGACCAAGGATGGGTTATTTATTTATTTTATTTATCGTGTCGTCAGCAACCATTGTATTACAATTCTAACAAAGCAAAACAAACACACAGATTAAAAAGAAAAAGAAAAAAACACACAGATTTTGCAAATTTGGTAGTTGGTTAAATGTCCTTTGACCAGTATCTGGCCACTTGGAGTGCCTCTGGGGTTGCCGCAAGAAGGTCCTCCATCATGCATGTGGCAGGGCTCAGGTTGCATTGCAGCAGGTGGTCAGTGGTTTGTTCTTCTCCGCACTCACATGCCGAGAATTCCACGTTGTGGCCCCATTTCTTAAGATTGGCTCTGCATCTCGTGGTGCCAGAGCGCAGTCTGTTCAGCGCCTTCCAAGTTGCCCAGTCTTCTGAGTGCCCAGGGGGGAGTCTCTCATCTGGTATCACCCATGAATTGAGGTGCTGGGTTTGGGCCTGCCACTTTTGGACTCTCGCTTGCTGGGGTGTTCCAGTGAGTGTCTCTGTAGATCTAAGAAAACTATGTCTTTATTTAAGTCTTTGACGTGCTGGCTGATATCCAAACAGGGGATGAACTGGAGATGTCTCTGCCTTGGTCCTTTCACTATTGGCTGCTACTTCCCGGCGGATGTCAGGTGGTGCAATACCGGCTAAGCAGTGTAATTTCTCCAGTGGTGTAGGGCGCAGACACCCCGTGATAATGCAGCATGTCTCATTAAGAGCCACATCCACTGTTCTAGTGTGGTGAGATGTGTTCCACACTGGGCATGCAGACTCAGCAGCAGAGTAGTATAGCGCAAGGGCAGATGTCTTCACTGTGTCTGGTTGTGATCCCCAGGTTGTGCCAGTCAGCTTTTGTATGATATTGTTTCTAGCACCCACTTTTTGCTTGATGTTCAGGCAGTGCTTCTCGTAGGTCAGAGAGCGGTCCAGAGTGACTCCCAGGTATTTGGGTGTGCTGCAATGCTCCAGTGGGATTCCTTCCCAAGTAACAATCCTCAGAGCTTGGGATGCTTGTCTGTTCTTAACGTGAAAGGCGCATGTCTGTGTTTTAGATGGGTTGGCGATCAGTTGGTTTTCCCTGTAATAGGCAGTAGGCCTGGGTAACAACGGAAAAATTTGTTTCTAAAATCGATTCGTTTTTTGGGGGGTTTTGCGTTTCGTTATTTAAAATAATTACAAAATTTTCCTTTTAAAAAGTTCGATATTTATGAAATTTCGTAAATGTGAAAAAAATTACAAAACATTAACGAATCGATTTCCGAAACAATAACGAATCGATTCGTTAATGGCGGACGCGACCGTGAAATACGCTAAAAAACCTCCAAAAACTTCTGAAGCTTCCCTCTCCCTCTGTTGTTGACTGTTGGTGTGATATTATAATTTTTTTTCACTAATTAAACAAAAAACTTGCCCCAGACATGCGAAAATAATAATGAAACGACCTCAGAACAATAACGAAACGAATACAATAACGAAATACGAAGCATTTACAAAACGTGTTTAAAAATTCGTTTTTTAAAAAAATGCTCCAGAATGGTTCGTTATCGTTTGTAATTAAAAAAAAATAACGAATTATTAACGAATTACGAATTAACGAAACGAAACCGCCCAGCCCTAATAGGCAGTATTACAGGGAAATGGGTAAAATGCAGTCCTTGGGACTCATATGGCACACACAGCCTCATTTTAATATTCCACACCATAATGTAAACAAATGAGTGAAACTTACAATTAACTACTTCAAAATGCTACAAAATGCAGCCGTTAGAAACTGACTATCCTGAAGATTGCCCATATTACCAGGCCATTAGAAACTGACTATCTAATGCAGCCATTAGAAACTGACTATCCTGAAGATTGCCCATATTACAAAATGCAAGCCAACAAACAAAAAACCAAATTAAACCCCAAAAGAAAACAGGAGGTAATAAGCCATCCCTTTTTTGTCACATAGGAAATAACACCTGAGAGATGTATTGGTGTGGAAAAAAAACCTTTTGTGTTTGCCTACTCCTAACTAGTTTTTCTTGCTTTGTTTTTTTATATAATCCCAGCAATAGTGAGATATCTCACATTATTATGTGAACTTTTGGAATAATAAATACCATACTATATTACAGTCTTGCTGAGAGCATGGTGGTATATATTTTAGCTTCTCTCTGGCAAACTAACACACAGAGAAATGGCTTTAAAAGTTCTTTTGAATTACATTCGGAGAAAAAGATAAAAGTGCTGGCTGATAAATAAAATGGTATAGATTTGGGGTGAAGGTCTCAACATGTCAAATGATTAATGTGAGATGATGGCGGTAAGGGAGAGAAAACACCAATTAAGAAAAAAGAGGAAGCTGGAAATGATTTAAAGCTGGCTCCTTTGACATAGTCAAGTTGCAGCATGCATAAGAAGTCTTTTCACAATAATTGTAAACAATAATGCTCTCGAGTGACCTCAGACAGCGCCGGGGCTTCAAAGATACTGGTATTTTAACTATGAAAAAAATACAAAGTGACACCAAGCTAGTCGGGAGAAGGGTGCCGTGCTTTCAATTACTAAAAATGCTTGTTTTTAAAATGTACGGGAGTGATGTAATACTATTTTGCTGAAGGTCCATGAATTTCCATTACCATTTTTGCAGGCAGAGCTAAGGTGCATGGATGTCCAAGCCTTGACTGATAGATATCTCTTTCTGTGCTGATTGAAAAGCAGAGATCTAAAATGGGCTTAAGGAGCACTTCTCTTCGCTTTGCCATTACTCTCTGTTGTATTTGTGTGTTTTAGATGTAACTCCTAATTGTCTCCTTCTTCCTCAGGGAGATAAACATGTCATCTCTCAAAGACTTTGACAACTTTCTCCTTACCTCTGTTTTTTTATTTCACTGAACATTACGTTATATGCTCATACTTCATGCGGTTCATTAAATTTGGGGGCACTGTTTAGTAAAATTCCTCATGGCTTCCATGTCTCTTGGTTGATTTTTTAGTGATCACATCATTGTTTTGTCATGGCTGGAATCACTGAGTTGTTGTAAGTTTTTCGGGCTGTGTGGCCATGTTCACAGACTTCACAACCTCTGAGGATGCCTGCCATAGACGCAGGCAAAACGTCAGGAGAAAATGCTTCTAGGACATGGCCACACATCCCAAGAAAACTACAACAATCACATCATTCCCTTCTAAGTCCTCATGGATAACAAGTTAAACATGAGCCAACAATGTGATGCAACGGTAAAAAAAGCCAATGGGATTTTGGCCTGCATCAATAGGAGTCTAGTGTCTAGATCCAGGGAAGTCATGCTGCCCATGCTCTATTCTCCCTTGGTTAGATCAAACCTGGAGTACTGTGTCCAGTTCTGGGCACCACAATTGAAGAGAGATATTGACAAGCTGGAATGTGTCCAGAGGAGGGCGACTCAAATGATCAAGGGTCTGGAGAACAAGTCCTATGAGGAGCGGCTTTAAGAGCTGGGCATGTTTAGCCTGAATAGGAAAAAGCTGAGAGGAGACATGATAGCCATGTATAAATATGTGAGAGGAAGTAATAGGGAGGAGGGAGCGAACTTGTTTTTAAGACTAGGATGCAGAACAATGGCTTCAAACTACAAGAAAGGAGATACCATCTGAACATTAGTTTGAAGCCATTGCTCCACATCCTAGTCTCCAGGGGAAAAGAAAACAAGCTTGCTCCCTCCTCCCTATGATTTCTTCTCACATATTTATACATGGCTATCATGTCTCCTCTCAGCCTTCTCTTCTTCAGGCTAAACATGCCCAGCTCTTTAAGCTGCTCTTCATAGGGCTTGTTCTCCAGACCCTTGATCATTTTAGTTACCCTCTTTCTCTGGGCACATTCCAGATTGTCAATATCTCTCTTCAATTGTGGTGCCCAGAACTGGACAAAGTACTCCAGGTGTGATCTAACCAAGGCAGAATAGAGCATGGGGAGCATGACTTCCCTGGATCTAGACACTAGACTCCTATTGATGCAGGCCAAAATCCAACTGGCTGCTTTTGTCGCTGCATCACATTGTTGGCTCATGTTTATCATCATCAGCCTACATCATCTGATGGGTGGCATGGGTCTCTGTAAGTGATGCATATTTTTTCACATGTGATGAAGTCGTAGGATGCAACAATAGAAGTATCTAGATCAAGCAAAGAAATAGTCCCACTATTACCTGGAATGTTACTGTATCCAATTCTGGGCATCACTATTTAAGAAGGATATTGACAAGCTGGGCATGCTCAGAGAATGGCAACCAAAGGTTTTTTTGGACACAATTATTTTGGTCTTGTTCAAAATTATATACCTTCATTAAAATCCAAAATGATGGGCTTACATATCTTTTATAAATATTTTTTTTAAAAAATAATTTCTTATTATTTTAATGGGTAGGCAATGCATATACAATATATTTCTTATTTATAATGATACTTTAGGGATTCTTTCGAATTGACTTATAGAACAATCTAGATAAGAGTCTGTTACATAAAACTACTGATGAAATAAGCTATTTCAAAAGGGAAACAGTGAGGCACAGCTGAAAAAATATATTAGCTTTTTCAGAAACTATTCATCCCTATGAGGAGCAGTTAAGGCACTGAGTATGTTTAGCATGGAAAAGAGAAGGTTAAGAGGTGTAATATGATATCCATATTAAGTATTTGCAATGGTGTCATATTGAGGAGGGAGCAAGCTTGTTTTCTGCTGCACTAGAGCCTAAGACATGCAGTTGTGGGGTTAATTTAAAATAAGGACCGCGGTTATGGAGGGTCCTGCCCGGTGAGTGTTATGCTAAACCAGATTTCACCCAATAGGAAGCATACTCACCAAGGTTGAAAGCAGCAACAGAGGTGAATGGGAATGGAAACAACCATTATTATTGCATATATATTTTGAATTTTGCCAAATTGAAAGAGCATAACAGAACACAGCTGTAAAAAGAATAGGTAAATTATTAACTACATGCCATTCACATTCAAAATAAATAAGCATAATAGAAAATTGCAATCACGTAACAGCACTGCTTAAAATGCATAGCATCTTCATCTTAATTTTTTTTTTAAAAAAATCAATACAACTAAAGCAACATAGAATGTAAACATCACTGCTATGATGAAATAAGAGCATCCCCAGAGCAATCAATTGGATTATCAGTGATACGTCTTTTCTGATTCTTTGTTGCTGCTGGGGGTAAAAGAGAAACTTTACAAGTCGGTATGAGATGGGAGATAGAAAGTCTTTTCTGTAACAAGATGTGACTAGATAAGATTCACTACATCCCCAAAAATTAGTTCTCGGTTCAGAATAAAACGAAGAGAAGAAAAAGAAATAATGAAGCCGTTGCAATACACAAAAAGAAGTCTGGAGAGGTATGAGAGTATCTATCATTGATCAGGGTTGTAGGCATGGTTTGAAAGCAAGAGGTTGAAAAGGTTTGAGGAATGCAAGCTTTGCCAGGTAAACAGCTCCAATTTTTGAGAAATTAGAAGAAATAGCCTGTCTGTTCAGCTGAATGCTGGAGTCAAAAATATATTGATGCAGCTTCTCTTTTGTATTCAAGATAGAAATCTTGGCAAGCAGACTAGGAGACAATTGTCACAACTAGTGATATCTTGAACTCCAAATCTTGCAAATTCACAACTGTTCAGAAATGTCTTGGGAGAAACCATAAATGAAATTAAAAATTCTAGAGTAGCTAAACAAAATAAAATGGATGTGATCTAATCTAATGGAAGTAAAAAATGACCTCTACCCAAACCAGAAATGCAGAGGTGCCAGGTGATAGCATTAACAGGTTCTTGAGAAATGTATTTTGAAGGGTTTCCCATTTAGCCACCCGAGGGAGCTTCCAGACAACACTTAATCACAGGTTTTAATGTGGGGCAAAAAATCCCATGACTTCAGGAGAGATCCACATACAGACATGTTGGTCCCGGGATTGCTGCCTCTGTTGTCCAGACTTCATGCTTTGTTCCAAAATTTACAGGTTCTTAAGATGGCCGCCGCAGGACTTCTGCTGGAAACTGGCAGGTTTTTTTAAAAAAAACAACCTTGTGAGATACGGATATGTGGATATCCACATATCTGCAAAAGTTCCATTTTCTGCAAAGGCCAGAAAACTGTGCCCTCCACATGTTTCATAAAGTATCTGTCACACAAATAACGTTTTCAGGGCAGGACTTCTTCTGTCCAAGTCAACACTACACAATGGAACAGGAACACACGCTTTCAAACAAGAACTAGAACTTTTGTCACTTTTTACAGGCTGCCTGGCTATCTGTCCAGATGGGTTTAGTAGTGTACTAATGGCATAGAACAACAGGATGATGTTTCTGGGTTATACTGTCCCTGATTCCTCTTCTTGTTAAAAGAGGTAAGCCTACAACATTGACTAAAGGGCCACAACTTTGTCCTGGCCAGAAGATGCTTTCTTCTTGGGAAGAGAGCAGTGACCAATCTCAATAAAATAGTGAAGAGTAGAGACATCACACTGGCAATGAAGATCTGCATAGTCAAAGCAATGGTGTTCCCTGTAGTAACCTATGGATGTGAGAGCTGGACCATAAGGAAGGCTGAGCGAAGGAAGAGAGATGCTATTGAACTGTGGTGTTGGAGAAAAATTCTGAGAGTGCTTTGGACCGTGAGAAGATCCAACCAGTCCATCCTCCAGGAAAGAAAGCCCGACTGCTCACTGGAGGGAAGGATATTAGAGGCAAAGATGAAGTACTTTGGCCACATCATGAGGAGACAGGAAAGCTTAGAGAAGACAATGATGCTGGGGAAAATGGAAGGAAAAAGGAAGAGGGGCCGACCAAGGGCAAGATGGATGGATGGCATCCTTGAAGTGACTGGACTGACCTTGAAGGAGCTGGGGGTGGTGATGGCTGACAGGGAGCTCTGGCATGGGCTGATCCATGAGGTCACGAAGAGTTGGAGACAACTGAACGAATGAACAACAACAAGCCTATGGATATGAGATCTGGACAGTAAGAAAGGCTGAGCAAAGGAAGAGAGATGCTTTAAACTGTGGTGTTGGAGAAAAATTCTGAGAGTGCCTTGGACCGTGAGAAAATCCAACCAGGCCATACTCCAGGAAAGAAAGCCAGACTGCTCACTGGAGAGAAGGCTATTCGAGGCAAAGATGAAGTACTTTGGCCACATCATGAGGAGACAGGAAAGCTTAGAGAAGACAATCATGCTGGGGAAAATGGAAGGAAAAAGGAAGAGGGGCTGACCAAGGGCAAGATGGATGGATGGTATCCTTGAAGTGACCGGCTTGACCTTGAAGGAGCTGAGGGTGGTGATGGCTAACAGGGAGCTCTGGCGTGGGCTGGTCCATGAGGTCACAAAAAATCCCAAGAGACTGAACGAATAAACAACACATGTTTAATTTTTCTGGCACACAAAGTTTTTGCCTTCCTCTCAAGTATCACTTTTTTTAAAGGAACTGACCAATCAGGAGCAAGCATCTAAAATCTGGGAACAAATCCAGATAATGAAATCCATTGATTTCCGATTGCAGGGGCATACAGACATGCAATGATCTGGATATTTGGCTTAAAACTGCACCTGGAAATATTGCATTTTTTGCCTTTTGTTGTGATTACTTTCGGGTTCACAGAGAACAGCTTCTGGCCACCCTCCTGGGATAAAGGGCTCCTGGGATAAAGCTACTGTCCAGACGGGCCCTGAGAGTCATCCCATTCCCAGACAGCAGTGCCATACAGAATATGGGCGATGCTTTTGCTCTGAAATATTCTCAGGGCTGGAACAACCCCTTGCAGTGTTGTAAAATCCACGGATTGCTCAAATAGATCTCAAAGCCACTGTTCTCGTCGCATCTGTATGGGGCCTCCAGGAGATGTTCTCCGTGAAGCGAATGCCAAGGTATTTAAATCCCCCCACATTGTTCAGCCTGGTGATCATTGATGGACCATTGAAAATGAGAATGTCTTTCCCTAGAAAACATCATCCTTGCTTTAGTATAGTTAATGTTCAGCTTTTCTTTAGAATGAGAGTAGAGCATAGTCTTCTCAGCCCTGAATGAAATTAAAGTGAAATTAAAACCATATCATCAGTGTAAAAAAATAATAATAAGAGAAACCCTTTTTAACCCAACTGATGATGGAAAAAAATTATGGTGAAGCCAATGTTCAGATATAAATTAAATAGTGACGGTGCCTGCAGGCATCCTTGTGTCATCCTTTTATTAGTAAGGATACGATCGGTTAATGAGCCGCAAATGCCAACTCTTATTCTAGCCTTCATGTTGGAATAAAGTTCCTTGATTAGAAACAATAGGCAATTATCCATATTAGTGCTGGCCAGCTTATGCTGCAATAGGTTTCTATCAATCAAATCAAAACCTACAGCTATGTTTTTGTTTTTTTTTCATGCCAGGAGCAAGTTGAGAAACTGCAAGTCACTTATGGTGTGAGAGAATTTGCCACCTGCAAGGACATTGCCCAGGGGATATTTTACCATCCTGTGGGAGGCTTCTCTTATGTCCCTGTATGGGAAGCTGGAACTGACAGACGGGAGCTCACCCCATTCTCTGGATTCTAACCACCGATTTTTTGGTCTGCAGTTTAGCTGGCACAAGGGTTTTATCCACTGCACCACCAGGGGCTCCTATGTTGACAAATGTGCTAAGAGGCTCCTAAGTTGACAAATGTGCCAAATGTTGACAAATGTGCCAAGAGGTTCCTATGTTTACAAATGTACCAAGAGGAAGGCATATCAAATACTCATTGTATTTGATAGGATTGGCAATTCTTGAGTCCATCTTCTTTCTTTTACTTATTTACTTAGGTGATCCCTCGTAGCTCAAGGATGATGGTCTTCCAGATGTGGTGTCTTGGTGGTGGGTCCGTAGGTGGCTATGGAGCCCTATACTTCTCCTCCAGTGAGGACATCGGGTTCCAGAGGGAAGGCAGTCCCAGTCATGGTTGGCTTGACATGCCTTCCTCTTGGCACATTTCTCTCTTTCGCCCTCCATTCATGCCTCTTCAAATTCTACAGCACTGCTGGTCACAGCTGAACTCCAGCTGGAGCACTCAAGGGCCAGGGCTTCCCAGTTCTTGGTGTCTATGCCACAGTTTTTAAGGCTGGCTTTGAGCCCATCTTTAAATCTCTTTTCCTGTCCTCAGATATTCCATTTTCCATTCTTGAGTTCGGAGTAGAGCAACTGCTTTGGGAGATGGTGATCGGGCATTCAGACAACATGGCTGGTCCAGCGGAGTTGATGGTGGAGGACCATCAATTCAGTGCTGGTGGTCTTTGCTTCTTCCAGCACGCTGACATTTGTCTGCCCGTCTTCCCATGAGATTTGCAGGATTTTTCAGAGGCAATGCTGTTGGAATAGTTCCAGGAGTTGCATGTGATGTCTGAAGATAGTCTACATTTTGCAGGCATATAGCAGGGTTGGGAGGACAATGGTTTTATAAACAAGCACCTTGGTATCCATACGGATGTCCCGGTCCTCAAACACTTACAGAGCTCAGGCAGTGTTGCATTTCAGTGTCAATGTTGACTTTTGTGGAAAGGTGGCTGCCAAGGGAGCGGAAATGGTCAACATTTCTAATGTTACATCTTTACAATAATATTAATGTAGATTGACATCCCTTTAACTGCCATAGCTCAGCATTAGGAACCTTCTGTTCCAAAAAGTGTTAGCACCTCACCAAACTACAACTCTTATCATTCCATAGCCTTTAGCCATGGCAGTTTAAGTGGTGTCAATCTGCAATATCCCAAAACTACTTCTCATTCTTTCCCAACACAGCTATGACTTTCCATTGTGTTTTAGCATAAGTTTTTTTCCCTGTTTTTAAAGTGCCTTATAAGCTGAACTGTCAAGATAAATAGTATTATTATTTCTAAGTGCCTGTCAAGAATAATTCATCAATGCTTTTCGGACACTTCTTCATTCAAGATCAAACTATTCATTGGTCACTACCCTATTTGGATTAAATCATTTGAGGTCTAAGATTTTGAATAAGGATTTTGATAAACACATTAAATGCCGAAATTAAAGTCTAAAATGTCTTCACAAAAAGGATTTAAAAGCAGTGCTCTGGAAAATCTGAAGGATGGCAAGGCTAAGATTGATTGACCACTGTATTCTCTGTTTTTCTCAGATGAATTCCATTTAGATTGTGAGAAGCAGATCAAGAACGAAACATTTCAAAATCAAATAGCAACAACAAAAGAAAATGATGGCTTTCAGCCCTGCTGTTAACTTCAAATCTATGTATGTCAGGGAGTAGATTGGCAGAAACCGCTATATATAATCTACTGTGCCAGCTCCTTGTTTGTGGCATAAGAAAGACCACCCAATGTTAGAACATGATGGGTTACATTAAGACATTGCAAATCATGTAAGGAGAGAGCCCTTGTCAGGCATAGCATGTTTTTGATGTTGTTCTCTTTCCTCTCCTTTCTCTTGTGTGTGTGTATATATATGTATGAGTGTATGTGTGTGCGTGTGTATGCTGTACCTGCCACACATTGCAGTGGCCAACCTTCCCTCCCTCTTTCTCTCCTTCTTTCTTTATCTCCTTCCTTCCTTACCTCCCTCTTTCCTTCCTTCCCTACTTCTTCCCTTCCTTCCCTTCCCTTTTTCTTTCTCTCTTTTCTTCCTTCTCTACCTATTCTTGGACTGTAACGCCTAGCAGTCCTCCTGATTGATCTATCTACCTATTATCTATCTCTATCTAATCTATATATCTTATCTATCTGAAGGATTGCTGGGAGTTGCTGTCCAGGAATAAGAAATAGGAAATATGTACGGATTGGGATGCTCTCAAAGAAATCCAAGGAGAAGAAAGTTTGCAGCTTGGAAGCAGTGCATTTGGATCATCCTCCTCCCCTAAAGGGCCTGATCTAGGGGATGCTGGGAGCTGTCATTTTCATGCATGCGCTGTACCGTCATTTAGCTTTTTTGTGTCAATTCGTCCAGTGTTACTCACATCAACACAATCACCATAAACAGTTTGCATTCTCTGATGAATCTCCATTGGGGTGACATCTTTTGCTGTCAAGAATTCAATGACTGAATGTTGCTTAATTGGCATTGACTGGCCATCTGTGCAGGTGTCCATACTTTGCACTTTAACAACACAACCGTTCAATGATAAGGCTTCCCACCAAAATGGAACTGTAGAGGAGGAATCTACTGAACAAGCCAGTACCTGCCGCATACCAGTACTGCCATCTGATGAGGCAGGTAGAGGCATGACTTTTCATTCAACCCTCGTATTATATATTACTATATTGTTTATTTCATATCAAAAGCATTGCATAAATTAGTATAAAACCGATAAAAATAGAAGGCATGGAGGTGGCTAGCTACATATCTTTTGACCAAAAATGGACAACAGCAACCGCATTGTCTGTAGCCTCCAACAATTCCTCCTCTGTACATGAGGCAGGGCATAGTGGACAAGCATACAGATGCTGAGTTGTCTGTTCTGCTCCACAGTCACACAAGGTGTGGGATTCTTTTAGGTAGTGCCATTTTGGCCGGTTGTCTTTTGATCTGCCCACTCCACTTCTGAGTCTGTTCAGGGACTTCCAAGTGACCCATTCTTCGTTTGGCCCTCTCTTGTGGGGGACCATCCAGTTGGGATTTCCTGGTTTAGCTGCCCATTTGGATACCCTTGTTGTTGCTGGGGGGACACCAAGAGGAGTGGTAGTTCTCATAAAGCTTCTCCTTGAGTTGAGTCTATTGGGAGGAGGCAGGTAGCCATGTAATGGGTGGCTTTCACAGTGTTCAACCTTATTTCTCTCACATTTAGCAGCAATTTCCCGTCTCTATACCATTATACTGTAATATTATTAGTAATATTACATGTAATATAAAATATATAATTATAATTTCATATTATTAGTATTATATTGTATTGCATTATAATATTATCAATTAGATATTATCAATTATAATGAGAACCACATGTCTTGTCATAGAATCATAGAATCAAAGAGTTGGAAGACACCTCCTGGGCCATCCAGTCCCACCCCATTCTGCCAAGAAGCAGGAATATTACATTCAAATCACCCCTGACAGATGGCCATCCAGCCTCTGTTTAAAAGCTTCCAAAGAAGGAGCCTCCACCACACTCTGGGGCAGAGAGTTCCACTGCTGAACAGCTCTCACAGTCAGGAAGTTCTTCCTCATGTTCAGGTGGAATCTCCTCTCTTGTAGTTTGAAGCCATTGTTCCATATCCTCCTAGTCTCCAAGGAAGAAGAAAACAAGCTTGCTCCCTCCTCCTCCCTGTGGCTTCCTCTCACATATTTATCCATGGCTATCATATCTCCTCTCAGCCTTTTCTTCTTCAGGCTAAACATGCCCAGCTCTTTAAGCCGCTCCTCATAGGGCTTGTTCTCCAGACCCTTGATCATTTTAGTCATCCTCATCTGGACACTTTCCAACTTGTCAATATCTCTCTTGAATTGTGGTGCCCAGAATTGGACACAATATTCCAGGTGTGGTCATTACCACACAAAGAGTAGCGAGCAACATTCGGGATTCTTTAAATGCATATGTATTATAATTTTGAGCTTTTCTATGTGAATCAACAAATAACAGAATTTAACTCCTTTTTTATGGAAGGGAAAAAAAACCCTACACATGTCAGTTTCCTCAGGGAAGAAGTAAAACAAATTAAAGCACTATTATTTGAGTGGAAAATTGCTGGTTACGAAAGAACTGGAACAGAAATGAGTTATCTTTTGAAGGAGTTTCACCCATCAACCTCGAGCATCTCACTGCATCATTTATACTGAGCAATACTTTAGATTTCATTTTGTCCTTAAGATAAATACTTTAAAAAAGCTGGCAGGAAGACATATCACACACCCCTCCGACAAGCACACAATCAAAACACGAATTTGTGGAGGGTTTTTAAGAAAACCTATTGTCTTCCTGCAGAATCATTTCCGGACCTGCCTCGAGTACAATGAGGAGGGCAAGCTCTTATAAGACAAGCAGGTTAGTCTATGAATTGTGGCAAAATGAGATTTTTTAGTTAGCCTTGAACCTTTGTTTACCCAGGTTTACTCAAACCATAATTTCCCATTATTGTTGAAAATAAATGTAGACAATGCCTTCTTGCATTTCTTTTACAATCTCTTGGAGGCGGGGAAATACCTGTTTCTTATCCAAAATATTTCATTTGTTTGTAGCCATTCTTCACAATGAATGTTTTCTATGACATAGAATGCTTTTATATGTTTGGATACTTTGGAACCTCCTTGTATTTCCAAAATACCAAAGGACGTCTGGTTTCCCCATGTATAGATGGCCACAGATTCCATATAACATGAATACATGCTCATAACTCACAGTTGTGGGCTTAGCGAAAAGCATTTCTTTGAGGCAATTCTGAGTAATGAGTCATTTGTGCTTCACTGCATAACTGATTGATTTCACAGAAAGGGGAAAGAGAGGGGAGGAAAGAAAGGAAATTAGTAGCAATTTTAATACTAACTATTTTTTATTTTCTCATGGGCTTTTATGCACATTGGTTTATTTCTTCAGATGTAGTCTGTTGGTGTTGTTAACTGCCAAGAAGTTGACTTTGACTTCTGGCAACCTTATGAATGAGAGACCCCCAAGTCACCCGATCATCAACAGCTTTGATCAAGTCCTGCAAACTCAAGGAAGCTTGATTGTGGGCCTACCTAAAGAAGCACCTATCTGGGGGTAGATGAAAGATGTTTTCATCTCTTTGCTCCCAAACTGTGGCAGGAGTAGAAGCAAAGCCCTGTCTGTCCAGTTGGGTTGAACTGAGTTCAGAACCACTAGATCAGGGGTCATCAAACTTTTTAAACAGAGGGCCAGGTCAACTGTTGGAGGGCTGGATTGTAATTTGGACAAAAATGAATACATTCCTATTAGGCTTGGGTAACCACGGAAAAATTTGGTTCTAAACTCGTTTTGTTTTTAGGGGGCCCTTGCGTTTCGTTTTTTTGATAATTCCGAAATTTTACTTTAAAATTTTTCGAAATTTACAAAATTTCGTAAAATTACGAATCAATTCGTTAATGGCGGATGAGATTGTGCAATATGCTAAAAAAAAACCTCCAAATGGGACAGGAGGAACTTCTGAAGCTTCCCTCTCCCTCTGTTGTTGACTGTTGGTGTGATAAAACAAACAACAACTATAAAACTTGCACCAGACATGCGAAAATAATTACGAAATAATTATGAATCAATTACGAAATAATTATGAAATAAATTGAAAAAATTGTTTCGAATATTTATTACTCCTCACACAATTCCTGCATGACTCAATATTGGATCGTAAGCTAATTTAAATACGAATTCATAACGAATTACAAAATTAACGAACGAAACCGCCCAAGCCTAATTCCTATACATACTTCTCATGTATTATGTTCTGCAGTTGATGGTGGTTGGTGATGGAAGGGTTCATGTAAGTCTTAGTTCTAAAGGGTTGAGTAATCTGTAAGTAAGAGTTCATGGGTGAAAGCAATTAAGGGTGGAGGCATGCAAGAGATAGGTTGCAGCTGGGTGTTTCTGGATATAATGAGCTAGCCTTGGGATGGATCTTTGGGATAAAGGTATTTGTTTTATCTTGGTAGTAGATGCTGCTGGTTTCCCCCCAGGTCTTTGGATTTTTGGTATCCTGACTTGTCTCCTGAACTGTTTGAACCCTGGAACTTTGAATCTTTGGACTGGCTTTTGACTATGGTATAGACCAGGGATCCTCAAACTAAGGCCTGGGGGTGTCCTGAGTCCCCTCGAGGAGATATAAATAAAGTATATTTATTATTATTATTATTATTATTATTATTATTATTAATTAACTTATTTGCATCAGTGGTGGCCATGGTGCTCCTTATGAAAGTAAACAGAAACTTTCTCAATTAATGCTATCTAATAGGCCTGGGCTATCCATGGTTTTAAATGGTTCTAAAGTACTTACAAAACTAAAGTTCTGGTGGTGAAAATTTCAGAAATCTAACAAAACTTTCAAAATGCAATTATTATTTCATTATTGGCAATTTTTATGACAAAACCAATTAGGAACTGCCATTTATAATGAAATTTTGAGAGTTTTGTTAGAGTTTTGAAATTTTCACCACAAGAACTTTAGTTTTGTAAGTACTTTAGAACCATTTAGAACCATGCATTGCCGAGACCTACTATCTAAATATGTGTTTTGCCATGTTTAAACTTCTGTGGACTACATTGTAAGATCTGCCGAAATGTGTGAATCTACCCATCAAGGATCATGCCATTTTGTGCAGGAATGTTCAGTTACTGAATTCTGTAAGAATACCCACATAGAAATATGGGTCAGTATTTTGGGGAAAAGTTTATCATATGAGAGAAGTAAAATATTTACTAAAATATCCACCTACTCATGTTCTCTTTTTTTCTTTCATCCATTATCTCTGTCTTTCTTCTTCAAGTTATCACTTGGATCTTATACGGTACAGGGAGTTCTGGGGAGAAAAATGAGTCAATTTAAAGATGGATCTGCATTGAGGGCCCAGGCAGAGCAATATTTTCTTCTGCTGCAATCCATCTGCCTGCAATTCATTTTGGTTTACATCTCCTCCCTGTGATGCCGTGCTGTAATTCCCTGCTTTTACTTCTGCATGGAGACTGGCAAATGGTGTTTTTAGTGTTTGGCTTAAGGGATTTATATCCCTCAGGGTAATGGCCTGATTATTTAGTCACATCCCGTGTTCTACTTTAGAGAAGGGAAAAAATGCAGCCATATGCATCAGGAGTCATGATGACTGATAGGACCGTCTGTTCCCATCTCTTCTGTTGTCGTTGAACTGGTGTCCTACTGACCCTCTGGTGCCTGCAGTCAGGGCTTGCTGTATGGGGAAATGCAGTCTAGTTGGCAAGCTGCTTCCTGATTTGTTACTATTTAACATTTATTTAGAGCCAACAGATTGCTAGGCACTATTATTAGTTTAGCTACTGCATGTTTATTTCCAAAAGATGTTTCAAGGTTTCTCATTCTTACATGTCGCCCTGGCTAGTGCTATCCCATTTTATACATGGGCTACTCTCTATTTAGGTAAAACATTTATTTATTATTTATTATATTCCGCTGTTCTCACCCTGCAGGGGATTCAGGGCGGATTACAATGTACATATACATGGCAAACATTCAGTGCCATAGACACACAACATATATAGACAGACAGACAGAGGCTGTTTAACATTCCAGCTTTTTCATGAGGTATTCTGGCCATCAGGGGAGCTGTTGCTTCACCATCCATTTGTGACACTGATGAAGTACTTCCTGATTCTTTGCATGTTTGCTGGAGATTTTTATGGCCTCATAAATTAGCCTCCCCGTATAAGCAGTACCTAAATGTTCTACTTGACAGATGCAACTGTCTTTCAGGCTGCAAAGATTGACAGCAAGCCACACAAATTGGTCGGAAGCTCACTCCGACCTGGGCTGGCTTCAGTCTCATGACCTTTTGGTCAGTAGTGATCTTAATGCAGATGAGTCCCAGTCAGCTGCACCAGTCAAATGGAGATTATACATATATATATATATATATATATATATATGTGTGTGTGTGTGTGTGTGTGTGTGTGTGTGTGTGTGTGTGTGTGTGTTTTAAGGAAATTAAGGAAATCAAACCCTATGAAGAATGAATTGGGGAGTTGGACATGTTCAGGAGAAAAATAGGAGGTGATACAGTAGATGTCTATAATTTTTGAAGGGATATTTAGTAGACAGTGGAATCAGTTTGTTTTCTGTTGCTCTAGAGCAGGTATGGGCAAACTTTGGCCCTTCAGGTGTTTTGGATTTCAACTCCTAGAATACCTACCAACCTACCAGCCTTGCTTTCACTTCAGCCTGCCAACACACAGTTCCAAAATTTCCCCAAACTCCAAAATGCATCCTCTTTCCTTAAGAACAATGCCAAGGATGAGATCTCTGTTTTCCCTACAGCAGAAACTGATGCCCTGCACTAAAATCACACTCCTTTCTCTTCCTGTGAGAAAAGGAGCAAGTATCCAGAATCCTGCTTTCCCATAGCAGATCTGATACTCTCCAAAGGTACACAATCTCTTTCAATAGAGTATGGCGAGTGAACAGTACAGCTGTCTGTCAAACTTGAGAATTATTAGATTGAGTCTTTTATAGGAATATTCTGCTGATATCAATCCAAAATTGTAAATCATTGTCCTATTGAAATTATCTTGAGTCTTCACATAGATTTTTGCCTTCAGGTAACAAAGTGTTGTATTCTTGGTTTGACTTGAAAGAGCATCACCTTTGACTAATGTAAACAGAGATAATTTCCTTTAGAATTATGTAAACACAGATAATTTCCTTTAGAGTTAATCTTGTTGACAGATGTAAACATTTCTCTTATCTCTGTCACAGTTCTTATCACATTTTACTATTGCAGGTCAGCCATTTCAGTTCTCATTAGCAGGTTTTAATTACAATCCAGCAAGCAGGTAGTTAATGGTTTAGTCATTACAGGGCTTAATCTTCAAAATGGTGTCTCCAAATTTATTAGGTCTCATTCATTCATAGAATCATATTGTTGGAAGAGACCTCATGGGCCATCCAGCCGAACCCATTCTGCCAAGAAGCAGGACAATTGCATTCAAAGCTCCCCCAACAGATGGCCATTCAGCCTCTGTTTAAAAGCCTCCATAGAAGGTGCCTCCTCCACACTCTGGGGCAGAGGGTTCCACTGCTGAACAGCTCTCATAGTCAGAAAGTTCTTCCTAACGTTCAGGTGGAATCTCCTTTCTTTCCTGTAGTTTGAAAACAAGCTTGCTCCCTCCTATCTATGACTGCCTCTCACATACTTGTACATGGCTATCATGTCTCCTCTCAGCCTTCTCTTCTGCAGGCTAAACATACCCAGCTCTTTAAGCCGCTCCTCATAGGGCTTGTTCTCCAGACCCTTGATCATTTTAGTTGCCCTCCTCTGGACACATTCCAACTTGTCAATATCTCTCTTCAATTGCACTACCCAGAATTGGACACAATATTCCAGGTGTGGTCTAACCAAGGCAGAATAGAGCATGGGGAGCATGACTTCCCTGGATCTAGACTCCTATTGATGCAGGCCAGAATCTCATTTGTTTTTTTAGCTGCAGCATCACATTGTTGGCTCATGAATACAGATTTCAGTATTCATTCCTTTCATTCATTCCTTTTATTCATACCCACAAATATTAAATCTACATTTATCAAATCTGCACATTATATTGATATGACACAAGTCTCTAAGCTTCATTTGGACTTTCAGAATCAATATCTGGTCCATTCGGGTCCAAGAACAAATTATATTGAGCAAGTTATTCAATATTGGTTGGAAGAACTTTAACTGGATAATGCAATTTCACTAAATAAAGTAGTCTGGATACACCTTCTTTTAAAAATAAATATTATGATGGCTGAAATTTTCATTGCAGCCCCTCACCTATGCATTTCACCAGGTTCTGTGCACTTATATTAAATAATGGCTCATAGGCAGCCATTTCCCCTTCCCAGCCTCCACTTCTGATGAAACCTTTCTTCACACCATACTAAAAGCTACATTTGAAAAGAAATTGCATTTTCTTGCCAGCTCTTCCATCTCAGTTGCGTAGCCTAAACATCAGAAGCATCCTGGCTGGAACATCGCGATGGTGAATTAGTCCCAGTTAATTGTATTGAATTCTAAATTTCTGAAAGGAGTGAAAGGCTTCAAAAAAGTAGAGGGAGGGAGGACAGAAAAAAGACAGCCGGTGCTTCACAGTAAATGTCAAGGCAGGATTTCTGCTCCTTCGAATGTCAAACAGTACCTATGAATGCTTGCACTCATGGGGATCGGTTTGAACCGGGACATAGCCCCCGAATCCATCTAGGAGGAGATAAATTGAAATAATGGGTTTGTGTAAATATTTGCTAGTAAAGAAGGAGATTATATTCAATCCATTTATACTTTCCCCCTAGGAATTAATAATCATGCTCTACAAAAAATGGCCACTGATGCCTATATATCAGTGTCCAACAGATTTCAGTATGCTAAAACCCACTAATTTCAATGACTATGCATGATTTGCATTCAATTGTGCCCAAAATACCTTCAAAGTTTAAGTTCAATATTGATCTGATCTCGTAAGTAAAAATGTAATGTTCAAAAACCACTGGACGAATTGGCACAAAATTTGAACACAATACACCTAATAGCCCAACGAGTGTCCATTACCCATAAACACACACACACACACACAACCCCAGCGGAACAGACTTAAAAACCCCAAAAATACACCGTATATACATATACACATACACTCATATACTGTCAGAACTCAGATGCCTTAAAGAGCCAGACACAATAATTCAACAAATCAACAGTTTATTACGTCAAAGTAAACAAGACTCAGAGACACTCTGGCCAAAAACTCAAAGTTTGCAGCAATTTGCAGCTTGAAAAATGAACTAAGTAAATAAACCGGATTAAACTGGCAAAAAATCCAGATTAAACAAGAGTTCTAGCAAAATGCATCAAAATCGCACAGTTCAAAGATAAAGCCAAAACAAAACGCTGTGAAGAGAAGCCGTTGTCCAAAAGCAGTCCAAAGTCGAAGAAGTCCCAGTTGAAGATATTAAAGTCCAAAAGGCAGTGTTGTCGTCAGAAACAGTCCGTGGTCAAGAAGAGGGGAAATCCGCACTTACGAGAGTCCAAGCTGATCAGCACACAAAGAATACAGCAACCTGTAGTTCCAGGACCCAAGCCCAACAAGAGAAGCGGCAGCAACAAAACCCAAGGCATGTAAGCAACACTTTGCCTACTGCAAAGTTCCATATTTTCAGTGCCTTCCTTTATCCTACAACTCTTCATCCGTTGATGAGCTGCCCTCCGCCCTTTCCTTGTCGCTGTCAGCAGTCTTACCCTTTACAGCTGAGCGCCAACACCCATCTCTCCAACTCTTCCACCTCCTATCAAGACTTAAGTCTCCCCATGAATCCCTGGTATCTCCAGACTGCCAATCCCCAGAAAAACCCTCAAACGTATCATGCACACATTCCTGACTTCTTGCACTTGAGTCCAATCCAATGGTTCCCCTTCATCCTCACTACTCCCAGACCCATTACTTCCAGTAAAGCCCATGAAATCCTCATCTTCAGTGGGAGCACTAAGTATATCCTGGATTCTTTTTCTTTGACGTTCTTCATCTGACTCCTGCTCTCGAGTAATCCGTTTGACACCTCTACACCCATCTCCCTCCTCCTCCTCACACATTTCACTCTCCGAGAAACCTTCGAAGGAGTCTTTGTCTGTGGGAGACATAAGTATCTCCTGGGTTCTCTTCCTTTGTTGTTCTTCTTCTAACACCTGAGCACCTCGTTTCCCTCCTCTACTCCTCCCACTAGTAGTAGTATCATTGACAGCAGAATCTACTACAATATATACATATTCACATGCACACATTCATACACACACACATATATACATATACACATGAACACACATATACATATCCACATACATACATATATACACACAAATATGCATGTAGACAAGCACACACATATACACAATATGCATGTACACATATAAACACAGAAATACACAAATATATACACATATATGTACACACCCATATATACACCCACACACATATATACGCAAACACACATATATACACAAATATATGCGCACAGATACACACACATATATACACATGAAACACAGACTGGGCCACAGCAACACATGGCAGGGGATGGTTAGTTGTAAATAAATCTCATGCTCACAGCTTGGGAGTTCTCTGAACCCGAATAGCAAGGTTTCGGCAGTGGCTAGCACATTTGTACAGCTAAAATGAGTGTGCCAACTGTGCCTATTCCATGAGACATCAGATCTGACAGACAGATAGGTGTTGCCACTATTTATTTATGGTCTATTCCAGGGTGGACAACTGCGGAGGGAGTGGGGAAATTTTATTTCTGCATTCACCTTGAAAGACCACATTACATGCTTGATGAAATAAGAATAAATGTCACATTACTAACGGTTTTATTTCTGGAAGATTCCCAACTATCTTTTTTTGGCATTTTTAAAAGGGGGACGTTTGAGGGCAGAAGTGGGTCTGGACTAGAGTTGTGTGCAGAATTAATTTCCTCTGTTTCCTTCGGTATTTATTTATTTATTTGCAGTATTTATATTCCGCCCTTCTCATTCTGCAGGGGACTCAGGGCAAATTACAATGTACATATACATGGCAAACATTAAATGCCACAGACACACAAGATATATATACAGACACATTCCAGTTTTTCATGAGGGTATTCTGTCCACCAGGGGAGCTGTCGCTTCACCACCCATTTGTGACATTAATGAAGTACTTCCTCATTCTTTGCATGCTTGCAGGATATTTTTATGGCATCTTAAATCAGCCTCCCTGCATAAGCGGTACCTAAATTTCCTACTTGATAGATGCAACTATTGACAGCAAGGTCTACAGCAAGCTATACTAATTGGTCGGAAGCTCACTCCGACCCGAGCTGGCTTCGAACTCATGACCTTTTGGTCAGTAGTGATCATAATGCAGCTGACTTCCAGCCAATTCCCACTATTACAAGCACACTTCGGGAGCTTGTAATAGTAAGCGCCCTCCCAGTAAGAAAACCTACCTGACATGAAAGCAAGCAGGAGCCAATCTCGGTGCCTCTTCTGCTTTTTCGCATCACAGCTTAATCTTCTTTATTAATCCCCCAGCAAACAGAAAGAAAACCATAATTCCCTGAAAACTATTCTTCTTCCAGGAGGCCATCGATCTTCCTTACCTTAAACTGGGAAGCCACCTTAAAATACCTTGGAAAGAGTGTATGCATGGCTGCTGGTGTGGTGCAGCCCAGGAGAGAAAGCTTGCATGCCTGCCTGCAACTGAGCACCTCTCCTCTAGAGTAATAAACAGAGAACTTGTCTCCTTGCCTTGGAAAGTGTGTGTGTGGTGTGCAGGCAAATGAGAAACAGGTAAGAAGCCCCCTTAAAATGCACACCTGCCTGCAGCTAAGAACCTCTCCTCTAGAACAGAAACAGCTTAAATGTCTAAAATGACAGGAAGGGGAGCCTGGGAAGCCCTTCCCCCCATAATGGGTCAATAGAAAACAGATCTTTTGGCATCCCAGAGCAAAAACAGATATCTGCTCTCCTGATTTCAGAGGCTCCCAAAAAAGGATTGGGGCCTCCGCCGAAAGCCAGGACCCAAAACAGGTCAAGGTTTAACCGGATTGCACAAGCCTAATCTGGACAGATTTTGTGTGGGTTTGGTTGAAAACTTAAAAAAAATGAATATGAGGGCTTTGGGGGTTGCATCTTCACATCCAGATGACAGCTTATTTTATTTTATTTTTATTTTCCTCAATTATTGGAAGCACTCATGTTTTTGGTTGAAAAACATAATTTCTCAAAAAGTTGGGGATACCGTGCGAAGAAGACTTTTTGCAGTTTTCTCTTGGTATCCAAATATCAAAATATTTTATTTATTTTATATATTTTATATATTTTACTAGCCATCCCCTGCCACACGTTGCTATGGCCCAGTCTGTGTATATGTGTTTTGGGTGTGTATATATGTGTGTGTGTATATATATTTTTTGCTTTATAAGTCTCTTCTGCTATATTTTTCAGTGTTTTTATGAGTGGTGGTCACTTGTTGGCCTGAGAGGTGTAATGTGTCCAAATTTGGTGTCAATTCACCCAATGGTTTTTAAATTATGTTAATCCCACAAACGAACATTACATTTTTATTTATATAGATTCCATTCAGAAGCACATAGTTTTTATGTGCAAATAGACAATGAGCAGAATAACCTCCTTCCCAATCCTTTGGGAAGTTCTACTGCATGGAGAATGCTGTCATAAATACTCATTTCCTTCCACAGTGGGATAGAACTTGCAAACAAAATTTGTGCTTGCTTGAAGGGATGCTACAGTTAAAAATGTACAAGTCCTTAAAATATAGCTCAGGATATCTGTTTAACTCCCCCTCCCCCATTGTTTAACTCCTCTGACTTTATTGCAGCTCTTGAGAAACAAGTCATTCCACATCAAAGAGATGCTCACAATAAGTCTCATGATTTTTCCTCTGATCCCCAGCCAATTGACCCCTCTACACCCATCAGTTTAGCAAAAGTTAATATTTCTGAGGAAATACATATACAGTGTTCCCTCACTTATCACGGCAGTTCTGATCCAGGACCACCCTCAATAAGTGAAAATCCATGAAGTAGGGACACCATATTAATTTTAATATTTATACATTATTTTATATATTTTATATATTATTTTCTTACCTGCACTTCCTTACCTGCCTCCCTGCCCATCCCAAGGGCACCTGACAGCCTCCCTGGCCTTCCCCAGGTCACCACACTTCCAGAGTCCCTGGCCTCCCTGGCCTACACTGGACATAAATATTTAATATTTAATATTTTTTTAATATTTTCAAAAAACCCGCAAAACAGCTAGTCTGTTGCACTCCAGGACAGGAATAACCCGGCAATCCTTTTATTGAAGATAAGTAAAAATAGCAAAGTAAAAAAAAAAAAACACTTTAAAGGAATAGGTAAATCCAATTAGAATAAAAGATAAGCAGGAACAAATTAGTCCAAGGTAGAGTTCAGCAGTGTCCAAAAGCAAAGTCCACAACTTTCTAACAAAATCCAAAGAACCAGGAAACAAGAAATCTTTAAGCATGACTCTTTAAAGCAAGGCTTCTATGAGACGAGGACAAGAACTTAGCAGGTTTCTAAACAATGCTTCCTCCGACTATTATTTCCATGCTTGGAACTTATAAGCCTTTTCAAGCACTTAGAAACTGGTTTCGCTTTCCCTGGGAGACCTTTATCTTTTTCTGTTGAAGACTGGCAGAATGCCCAAGACCTTGCTCGGCTTGTCTGTTTTGACTAATTTCTGCCTGCTGATCTATATGCTCATTAGTTTCTGCAGGTGCCGAGTTGTTTGCAAGCTCCAAATCCTGGGAACTCTTTGGGAGCAAGGCAGGGAGTAAGCCATCATCCCTATACCCTGTAGGAACATTCTCATGGAAACTACACTTGGAACAGGCGTCTCTCTGTCATTCTCTGCATCAACATTAGGCTTGGGTAACCACGGAAAAATTTGGTTCTAAACTCGTTTTGTTTTTAGGGGGCCCTTGCGTTTCTTTTTTTAATAATTCCGAAATGTTCCTTTTTAAAATTTCAAAATATATGAAATTTCGTAAAATTACGAATCGATTCGTTAATGGCGGACGCGATTGCGCTATATGCTAAAAAAAACCTCCAAATGGGACAGGGGGAACTTCTGAAGCTTCCCTCTCCCTCTGTTGTTGACTGTTGGTGTGATAAAACAAACAACAACTATAAAACTTGCACCAGACATGCAAAAATAATTATGAAATAATTACGAAATAATTACGAACTAATTATGAAATAATTACGAAATAAATTGAAAAAATTGTTTCGAATCTAATTTACTCCTCACACTATTCCTGCATGGCTCAATATTGGATTGTAAGCTAATTTAAATGCGAATTAATAACGAATTACGAAATTAACGAACGAAACCGCCCAAGCCTAATCAATATCATTGACCAAACCACTTCTATCTTGAACCTCATTTACATCATTCCCCACATCCAAAACACCTTGATCCTGAAACACAATCGCAGGCTGAACTCCAACACTGTCCGCTAAAAGTGAACCGCGAAGTAGCGAGGGAACACTGTACAACCCACCCTTCCAAACTATAATCTGGAATTCTGTAGGAAGAGCTTATCACTTGACAGCAGCGATTGCATGAAATAGCCCTCAGAAACAAAATGACATACCCTCTGCCTTACAGATGGCAGTCAGCGTCTGATCATAAGCCCCCTATGATATGCTTCTTTTCCAGGAGTATATTTGGGGGTCATTAGTACTACACAGCGTAAGTACCAGAAATGTAGTAATTTTCTTTTGCAGATAATGATGATTGAAGACTATATTAGTGGTGGTTTTCGGTGACCTTGATCATAATGTGCATAAGTGATCAAAGGTCATTTCAACCCACCATTTAAATTAAATCTAGTAATAATGTCCATTTGCAGCTCATTGAGAAAAAAAATCGTGTTACATCTTCAGATATCCATGTGAACATGCTTTGAAGACAGAAACTACTTTGAATTATAACCCTCCATACATGAACTTCTAAAGCAGAGTACAACTTTCGGAACGAGGGGATGAATGGACAGCATTTATAATTTAGCATTTAATCCAAGTTTCTGGGAAATTAGTTTTATTACACAAAGTAAAAGTGAGTGTGCCAGTTTGCCCAAAGAAGAATCAGAAGTATCCCAGCAGCTGTATTCATATAGCCAATAGTAAGGAATACTAGGAGTTGCAGTCTAACCAGATTGGGAGAGCCATACATTTCCCATCTTCAAGAATAGATGAATGCATAATCAATCTATGTCACCTTTAAACCTCTTCAATTGTAAGTCCTTCTGATTCATTTTCACATAAGCATGTAATCAATAAGTATGTATAGCCCATATGTGTTCTGTGACATGTGTATGCTTACTGCATACAAATAATTTATTTATCGTGTCAGGCAACCGAACAGTTGTATTACATTTTTGACAGAACAAACAAACAAACATACAAAAGACACAGAGTTTGTAAGCTTGGTAGTTGATTAGATGTCCTTTGACCAGTAGCTAGCCACTTGGAGAGCCTCTGGTGTTGTCGGAAGAAGGTCCTCCATTGTGCATGTGGCAGGGCTCAGGGTGCATTGCAGCAGGTGGTCAGTGGTTTGCTCTTCTCCGCACTCGCATGTTGTGGATTGCACTTTGTGGCCCTATTTCTTGAGGTTGGCTCTACATCTCGTGGTGCCAGAGTGCAGTCTGTTCAGCGCCTTCCTAGTTGCCCAGTTTTCTGTGTGCCCAGGAGGGAGTCTCTCATTAGGTATCAGCCACTGATTGAGGTTCTGGATTTGAGCCTGCCACTTTTGGACTCTTGCTTGCTGAAGTGTTCCAGCGAGTGTCTCTGTAGTTCTTAGAAAACTATTTCTTGATTTAAGTCGTTGACGTGCTGGCTGATACCCAAAGAGGGGATGAGCTGGAGATTTATTTATTTATTTATTTACGACATTTATATGCCGCCCTTCTCACCCCGAAGGGGACTCAGAGCGGCTAACAAGGTATATATACATACAATATATTATTAACATAGTACAATATCAGTTTTAAATATTGCTATATTGCAATATATCAATTATACTGTAATATTATTAGTAATATTACATGTAATATAAATATATAATTATAATATAATATTATTATTATTAGTATTATATTGCATTACATTACAATATTATAAATATTATATGTATATACAATATATTATATATTATAACATATTATTAGAATATGTCCTTTCGTTTACATCATTGCCTTGGTCCTTTCACTATTGGCTGCTACTTCCTGGTGGATGTCAGGTGGTGCGATACCGGCTAGAAAGTGTAATTTCTCCAGTGGTGTAGGGCGCAGACACCCCGTGATAATGCGGCATGTCTCATTAAGAGCCACATCCACTGTTTTAGTGTGGTGAGATGTGTTCCACATTGGGCATGCATACTCAGCAGCAGAGTAGCACAGCGCAAGGGCAGATATCTTCACTGTCTATACAAATAATAAAATAATAACACAAACCTATTTTGTATTATACTATCTACTGATGGCAGAGTGGGTTAAAGCACTGAGATGCTGAACTAGTAGACCACGAGGTTGCAGGTTCGAATCCAGGAAGCGGCGTAAGCTCCCGTTGTTAGCCCCAGCTTCTGCCAACCTAGCAATTCAAAAACATGCAAATGTGAGTAGGTCAATAGGTACCGCTTCAGTGGGAAGGTACTGGCGCTCCATGCAGTCATGCTGGCCACAAGACCTTGGAGATGTCTATGGACAACGCCGGCTCTTTGGCTTAGAAATGGAGATGAGCACCAACCCTCAGAGTTGGACATGACTTGACTTAATGTCAGGGGAAAACCTTTACCTTTAATGATTGGATGCACAAGAGAAGCTGTTAGATTTTGCTCTATCCCTGCCCCTGTTTGGAGAAGGGGTTCATGTTGGAGTTATTTAACCGTTCCTTTACTCATGGGGTCTGTTCTCCTGAAACTTTCATCTAATTCCAGCCTGGTTCAGAGAAGGAAATACAGAGTTCAACTGGCTTGGAGTGGAGAAGGAATATTCATTATATTTATTTTTCATTTATTATTATTACATTTATTATTTTACTCTATTATTGTTATTACATTTCCATTATTTTACTTTAGTATTATTATTACATGTATTATTTTACTCTATTATTACTGTTATTATTACATTTCCATTATTTTACTTTCTTCATTCATAGAATCATAGAATCCTAGAATCAAAGAGTTGGAAGAGACCTCCTGGGCCATCCAGTCCAACCCTATTCTGCCAAGAAGCAGGAATATTGCATTCAAATCACCCCTGACAGATGGCCATCCAGCCTCTGTTTAAAAGCTTCCAAAGAAGGAGCCTCCACCACACTCCGGGGCAGAGAGTTCCACTGCTGAATGGCTCTCACAGCCAGGAAGTTCTTCCTCATGTTCAGATGGAATCTCCTCTCTTGTAGTTTGAAGCCGTTGTTCCTTGTCCTAATCTCCATGGAAGCAGTAAACAAGCTTGCTCCCTCCTCCCTTTGGCTTCCTCTCACATATTTATACATGGCTATCATATCTCCTCTCATCCTTCTCTTCTTCAGGCTAAACATGCCCAGCTCCTTAAGCCGCTCCTCATAGGGCTTGTTCTCCAGACCCTTGATCATTTTAGTCGCCTTCCTCTGGACACATTCCAGCTTGTCAATATCTCTCTTGAATTGTGGTGCCCCGAATTGGACACAATATTCCAGGTGTGGTCTAACCAAAACAGAATAGAGCATGGGGAGCATGACTTCCCTAGATCTAGACACTACGACTCCTATTGATGCAGGCCAACATCCCATTGGCTTTTTTTTTTTTTTTTTTTTTGCTGTTGCATCACATTGTTGGCTCATGTTTAACTTGCTGTCCATGAGGACTCCAAGATCTTTTTCACATGTTCCGCTCTCGAGCCAGGCATCATCGTCCCCCATTCTGTATCTTTGCATTTTGTTTTTTTCTGCCAAAGTGGAGTATCTTGCATTTGTCACTATTATTATTGGAAGGATACGTACTAAGCACATTTACATTGAAGCAGGTTAGAATAATGGTTCAGTCAGAGTTGCCTCAATTAATGTCATTGTATTGGAATCTATTTTTATTTTGAAGTTGAGCAATAGCTGCTGCATTTCCTGCCCTCCACTTATGATCGAAGCAATACGTTTCCCCAGTTTTTTGTGGTCAAATTAGGTGCCTCAACATATATTCAGGTTGGCTTATACTCAAGTATATTTGGTACATATAAACTTGGGGTTCTTTAGAAGCAGCCTTTCTTTCTTTCTTTTCTTTCTTTTCTTTCTTCCTTTCCTTTTGTCCATTTTGGAACCGATACCACTTTTTCATGATGAATATGGCAGATGTAAATTAAAGATTTATTTCCCCCACTGGGTTTATAAACCTGGTTTCCAGTCTATTCCCAGTCACCCGTGGACATTCCCCAGAGGCTTAGAAAGCTTGCTGAAATCCCCTTTGCCAATGAGGAAGAAAAGGACTTTGGTACTGAAAGCGCTTCTCTGTTGATTGCTTGTCAGTGATCACAGAGTCATTCTCAAAGAGCGGCATTTCAGAACCAGACAGCTGATTTATTGCTTTTTAGATTGGAAGGAGGCAATAAAAAGACTCATCTGACAAAAATTTATAGCCACTCTTTTCTCCCACAGGTCAAATCAGAAAAGAGACTTCAAAGCTACCTTTTGTGATTTAACTCCTAAATCATAGCCGTGGTAGCCACCCTTAGTAAATCTACTATAACATTTTCTCTATATTGTCTTAGCATTAACTTTTCTTGTCCCAAGAGTTACGGCATAATAGGGAGAATTGTTTCCTTTTGTGGATACACTTTGGCTTCCAATAGACCATGAGCCATGGGGCAACATTGGGCTTACTTGTTCCCTTTCTATTTTTTTGTACCTACATCTGGGAAACTGAATGCATCTGCTTTTAAATTCACCACAGTTTTCTACTGCATCCAGAATAAAGTGGATTGCCACCCCAAAAGAAGGGGTGGTGTGCCGTCACACCCAGACCCTATAAAAATAAAACTAATTTATTATTATTTATTTCATTTATTTATACCCCGCCCTTCTCACCCCGGGGGGGACTCAGGGCGGCTTACAGAGGAGGCACAATTAGATGCCTAAAACAATTAACAGCCATACAAAGTACAAAAAAGCAATACAACAGTTAAATTAAAACATCAGTGCATAATAAAATATTAAAACAATCTCATGCTCGGGTTCAGAGTCCATATATCCATTCCATTCCATTTGTCCTCGTCTATCGTCAGATCCTTAATTTAGTTGCCAGTGTGTCCAAAGCCTTGATCCCAAACCCAGGTCTTCAGTTTTTTCCTGAATGCCAGAAGGGAGGTCGCCGATCTAATCTCCCCGGGGAGTGAGTTCCACAGGTGGGGGGCCACCACTGAGAAGGCCCTGCTCCTCGTCCCCGCCAACCTCACTTGTGAGAGTGGCGGGGTCGAGAGCAGGGCCTCCCCAGAAGATCTTAGACTTCGAGGTGGGATGTAGAGGGAGATCCGTTCGGACAAATACACTGGGCCGGAACCGTATAGGGTTTTGTAGGTCAAAACCAGCACTTTGAATTGTGCTCAGAATTGGATCAGCAGCCAGTGGAGCTGACGCAACAGGGGGGTGGTATGCTCCCTGTACGCCGCTCCGGTGAGTAATCTGGCTGCTTCTCGCTGGACTAGTTGAAGTTTCCGAGCAGTCTTCAAAGGCAACCCCACGTAGAGTGCGTTGCAGTAATCCAATGTGCTTCTCTCTGTATCTGGGCGAACTGCGGATGTCTTTCTTAAAAGCTTGAGATTCCCAGCAACTGAGGCTACTACAGGTTTTGAACACCAAAACAGAATATTTATTTCTCAAAGTCCTTGCAGACTTGGCACAGCTTGTCAAAGTTACAAACAAAACAGTCAATTGGTGAAACCATAGAGATGTTCTTTCTTTCTTTTTTTCCTCTAGTTGCTGAGTTGTCTTCCTCCAAATGGTAGAAAAAATCCTGAGATCTTTTTACCCCAACCCTGAGTAGAAAGCATAGGCCTTCCCTATTCCAGCCCAAGGTTAGTTTTGGAGATGAAGCAAACAGTGTTCAATAACCATCTCAATAGCCCTCAATAACTGTCTCAGTAGTCCTTTATACTAAATAGCTCAAAATCACAATATGCTTCTCTATAGCTCAATACCTATCTATTAGGCTTGGGTAACAACGGAAAAATTTGTTTCTAAACTCGTTTCGTTTTTAGGGGTCCATCGCGTTTCGTTTTTTTTAAAGAATTCCGAAATTTTCCTTTTAAAAGTTTCGAAATTTACGAAATTTCGTATAATTACGAATCGATTCGTTAATGGCGGACGCGATTGCGCAATACGCTAAAAAAAACCTCCAAATGGGACAGAGGAAACTTCTGAAGCTTCCCTCTCCCTCTGTTGTTGACTGTTGGTGTGATAAAACAAACAACAACTATAAAACTTGCACCAGACATGCGAAAATAATTACGAAATAATTACAAAATAAATTGAAAAAATTGTTTCGAATCTAATTTACTCCTCACACTATTCCTGCATGGCTCAATATTGGATCGTAAGCTAATTTAAATACGAATTAATAACGGATTACGAAATTAACGAACGAAACCGCCCAAGCCTACTATCTATCTATCTATCTATCTATCTATCTATCTATCTATCTATAACTCAGTTACTTATTGGTCTTTCTATCTATCTTAAAGACTCAATTAAGACTTAATTAAGACTCAATTAACTTTTCTATATCTCAATTTCTATCTATAACTCAATTAAGACACAATAAGCCTATCTATCTATCTATCTATCTATCTATCTATCTATCTATCTATCTATAAATAACTCAATTGTACTTACAATGTTTTTTTCAGAGCTCCCTGACTGGCCTAACAGCACATCTGAGGCTTTTTCTCTAAACTGAAGGAGGCAGGGAAGATTCCAAAATGGAGATCTCAAGCCCAGGAAAAAAGGCGGACTCCTAACCCAAAGAGATACTTTCTAAACCAATAGCTGCAAAAAGGCCTGCAGGCTGGCTTTCCAGCCTCTGGTGCTGTTAACTTTCAGGGTGCAGCTGAAATTGTAGCAACCCTGGGGAAATGCAAAAGAATGCTATCCCATGCAGCTAAAAGGTAATGTAAACCATGCTCCTGGAATACGGAACAGGTGGTAATGAAGCAACATGAGGGATATGTGATATGCCAAAAGCCATTTGGAGGAGAATATGTAAGCACTGCCCCCCCCCAAAAAAAAAATTATCTCATACACACACACACACTAGCTGTCCCCTGCCGCACGTTGCTGTGGTCCAGTCTGCGTACATGTGTTTTGTGTGTGTATATATGTGTATATATATGCGTGAATATGTGTAATATGCGTATTTGTGTGTATATATATGTGGTCTTGTCCATGCGTTGTATTGTATTTTTATTTTTTGGATTTTAAAGTCCCTTCCGCTGTACTTTTCAGTGTTTTTATGAGTGATGGTCACTTGTTGGCCTGATTGGTGTGTTGTGTCCAAATTTGGTGTCAATTCATCCAATGGTTTTTGTGTTATAGTAATCCCACAAACTAACATTACATTTTTATTTATATAGACTAGCCGTCCCTTGCCATGTGTTGCTTGGCCCGGTCTGTGTATGTGTTTTGTGTGTGTGTGTGTGTGTGTGTATTTGTGTATATGTGTGTTTGCATACACACGCATATGGTTTTGTGCATGCATTGTATTTTTTATTTTTTGGTTTTTTAAGTCCCTCCTGTTGTGTTTTTCAATGTTTTAATGAGTGATGGTCACTTGTTGGCCTGAAAGGTGTCTTGTGTCCAAATTTGGTGTCAATTCGTCTAGTGGTTTTTGAATTATGTTAATCCCACAAACAAACATTACATTTTTATTTATATGGACTAGCTGTTCCCTGCCAGGCATTGCTGTGGCCCTGTCTGGTGATCTGGAAAATAAAGTAATTGTTTCTAATATATGTAATTCCTTTATGCTTGGGGGTAAACAGTATTCCTTGTTGTTTCTATGTCAGTGTTGATGTGGAGATTGTCTGGTTTGCCTACTCTGGAATATGGAACATATAATTGTCCTTCTTTAGGGGTCCCTTTCAAATTTATGATACTGTGTGTGTGTGTGAATAATATATATCTATTAGGCTTGGGTAACAACGGAAAAATTTGGTTCTAAACTCATTTTGTTTTTAGGGGGCCCTTGCGTTTGGTTTTTTTAAAGGATTCCGAAATTTTTCTTTAAAAAAGTTCAAAATATACGAAATTTTGTAAAATTACGAATCGATTCGTTAATGGCAGACGCGATTGCGCAATATGCTAAAAAACCCTCCAAATGGGACAGGGGGAACTTCTGAAGCTTCCCTCTCCCTCTGTCGTTGACTGTTGGTGTGATAATTTATTTTTTTATCATTAATAAAACAAACAACAACTATAAAACTTGCACCAGACATACGGAAATAATTACGAAACAATTACAAAACAATTTCGAAACAATTTTGAAACTATTTTGAACCAATTACGAAACAATTACGAAACAATACGAAATAAATTGGAAAAATTGTTTCGATTTTTAATTACTCCTCACAGTAGTCCTGCATGGCTCAATATTGGATCGTAAGCTAATTTAAATACAAATTAATAACGAATTATGAAATTAACGAACAAAAACACCCAAGCCTAATATCTATCTATATCTATGGCTGGATGGCTCTTTTTCAGGAGGGCTTTGGTGGAGTTCAGAATGCTCTTTGATTGTAGGTGTAGTATAAATCCCAGCAACTACGACTCCCAAATGACAAAATCATATTTTTTTTAGTGTAGGACATACATTGGGTTGTTAGGTGTCTTGTGTCCAAATTTAGTGTCAATTCGTCCAATGGTTTGTGAGTTATGTTAATCCCACAAACGAACATTACATTTTTATTTATATAGATTATATTATATTACTAGCCGTCTCCCACTTGCTTTCATGTTGAGCTGATTTTCATACTGAAAGGGAGCATCCCATTATGTGCTCCCGAAGCTAACGAAAGTAACGAAAGAATGGATGAAACGAAGGAAAATGGTCCCGCACATAATTCTACTGGTTAGCATGCACGGATCTTCCAACATTCTTTTGAACTTTGCAATATCCCAGCGAGGAAGACTCGGTTGAAGGATCTTTCCAAAGTCACTAAGTGAGCTTCAGTATTTCATGAACCTGGCTCTCCTTTGTCCCAGCCTAACAACTAACCAGTATAAAACATTAATGAAATACCCTACATTTCAATCAGATATTCCCTAGAAAGCTTGGACAAGGTTAAAGTGATAGTAGAATGAAAATGCAAAGCAAGCCCAGAGGATTCAGCAGCTAGACAGCACCTGCATAGTAACCATGCACATACTCTGTTAAAATAAAATGGGCTCTCCAGATGTGGCTGAAGTGCAACCCAGCATTGTTCACCACTGGCTTTGTTGCCTAGGTTGAGGAATACATATCACTCAAATTGCCTTTTCCCTCTACTTCAGTCAGATTTAATCTTAACCTGGGAGAAAACTGACCAAATTCATCTTCTGTGGCTAGTCTCAACCACATTTATAAGATGGTGATGCACTAAGAACATTGGTGCTCTTGAACTCCAACATCATTTCTTTCTTTCTTTCTTTCTTTCTTTCTTTCTTTCTTTCTTTCTTTCTTCTCTCCTCCGCCCATCTTTCTCATCTTGTATTTGCTTTCATTCATTTCACCCTCAGCTGAGGATCAGTTCTTCAAAGCTTTAAATTTAATTATTCACATTTTCTATACACTTGCAGTCATAGATAAGTCCCAATGAGTTTAATGGGAGACACTACCAAGTAAGTAGTGTGTATAGGATTGTGTATACTGGCTTTGAGAACAGATGTAATGATGCTTTTGCTATTTAGAATAATAGAATCCTAGAGTTGGAAGAGACCTCATGGGCCATCCAGTCCAACTCCATTCTGCCAAGAAGCAGGAAAATCACATTCAAAGCACCCCCGACAGATGGCCATTCAGCCTCTGTTTCAAAGCTTCCAAAGAAGGAGCCTTTACCACACTCCGGCGCAGAGAGTTCCACTGCTGAACAGCTCTCACAGTTAGGAAGTTCCTCTTCATGTTCAGATGGATTGTCCTGAACATGAAAAGTCATAGGTGAGTGTTTTGATTCTTAAGTTTTATGCGCCGGCACTTCTGGGGCAGAGAGTTCCACTGCTGAATGGCTCTCACAGTCAGGAAGTTGTTCTTAATGTTCAGATGGAATCTCCTTTCTTGTAGTTTGAAGCCATTGTTCCATTGCATCCAAATCTCCAGGGCAGCAGAAAACAAGCTTGCTCCCTCTTCCCTATGACTTCCCCTCACATAGTTATGCATGGCCATTATCATGTCTCCTCTCAGCCTTCTCTTCTTCAGCTAAACATGCCCAGCTCTTTAAGCCGCTCCTCGTAGGGCTCGTTCTCCAGACCCTTGATCATTTGAATCCAGGCCTGTAGCGAGGGGGTGGTTTTAGGGGTTCAACCCCCCCCCCCCCCGAAATGTTTCAGATTTTTTAAAAAACCTGGTTTACTCATGAATTTTAACTGGTTAACCAAATCCTCATGCTGCTAAGTCTATGAGATGAAAAAAATTAAGAGTCCCTCCAGAACTGTAAGCACTATCTCAAGCAAATATTGACAATTTACTCACACTGTCATTACTTGCAGCAATAGCAGATGTAGTGAAGCAACCAAGCAACTCATTAAGGAGGCCAGACTTGGTGGAGGTGGTTGACAGGGGTGGAGCTGCAGGCTAATGAAGTTTGCTCTGGTCTCTGCTGTGCTCTTTGCTTCAGCGTGAGCTAGGAGGCAGGTTTCAACCCCCCCCCCCAATTGTCAACCCTCCCCGAATTTTTTTTCTGGCTATGGCCCTGTTTGAATCACCTTCCTCTGAACACATTCCAACTTGTCAACATCTCCCTTTAATTGTGGTGCCCAGAATTGGACGCAGTATTCCAGGTGTGGTCTGACCATGGCAGAATAGAGGGGGAGCATGACTTCCCTGGATCTAGACACTAGACTCTTATTGATACAGGCCAAAATCCCATTGGCTTTTTTAGCTGCAACATCACATTGTTGGCTCATATTTAACTCTTGTCCACAAGGACTCCCATATCTTTTTCACACGTACTACTCTCAAACCAGGTATGGTCCTCCATTCTCTATCTTTGCCTTTTCATTTTTTCTGCCTAAGTGGAGTCTCTTGCATTTGTCCCTGTTGAACTTCATTGTGTTAGTTTTGGCTAATCATCTCTCTCATCTGTTAAGATTGTTTTGAATTTTGCTCCTGTCTTCTGGAGTACTGGCTATCCCTCCCAATTTGGTGTCATCTGCAAACTTGATGATTATGCCTTCATAAGTCATTAATAAAGATCCTGAACAGGACCGGTCCCAGGACGGACCCCTGCTGATGGCACTCCACTCGTCACTTCTTTCCAGGATGAAGAGGAAGCATTGGGAAGAATCACCCTCTGGGTTCATCCGCTTAACCAATTACAGATCCACCTAACCGTAGTTTTGCCTAGCCCACATTGGACTAGTTTTTTTTTTTTTCCTATAATGAAAATTATTTTGATTTGAATCAAAGGTTGTGTGTGTGTATGTGGGGGTGGGCATTCCCTGCTGTTTGGTACATTTTATTCATGAGCCATATTATTGATTGTTGTTGTGGTGTGCAATCACCCCAGCTAATGGTATGCATAAGTAACCTTGAGAAAGTGCTTGAGCGTCCTCAACGGATCTGCTCCTTCCGTTAAGTGGGGTTCTTTCCCGACTTTTATTCTAAAGCATTGCAAGCTGATCTTTTCCCTTTGATTCCGGGCCCCCCTTTCATTCTGAATACATATGTCAGAATCGCAAAGTTTAATTTTAGTTATGAAACAAGCATTGAATCTAATAAGTGCTCTTGCAGTTCCATTTGAATTAGGATGATTTGGAGTGGTTATGCTTCATTTTGGATTTATCCTTAAGGACTAAACTGTGCCCGAAACAGGAGATGTTTGTAGTGCTTCCTAATATTTCCTTGATTCTTTTACAACATTAAAAGAGAAATTCAGCAAGTGGAGCAGGATATTCTGAAATTAGTCAAAAAGGACGGGGGGGGGGGGGGGGGGCCTTTACGCTTTTCAGTTCAGCTGTTTTCCTGAGCAAAGTTAAATCCTGCAGATTTTCTCTCCATTGGGCAAAAATACTGGGTCCAGGAGGGCAAAGCATGAAATGATGTGCATATTGGCTCAGAAGTTGATACATTTGGAAGGCTTGCTAAGTTTCTATTAGGCATGTGCATTTCGGACAAAAGGCATGCCGTTTTGGGGACCATTTTCATCTGACCCCTCCTTTTGTTTACCAGAAAGTTACCCAAAAGAGGAGGGGTGCCATTTCATTTGGCAGAGATTCAGCCCATTGGCTACAATGGGAAACATTAAAGGCTCACTCCTCAGTCATTTTAAGGCCTATCTGCATGAAACCTACCTCAGTTGTAGACCCCATTTACAACTGTAGGCCTGCCATGTTTCAAAACAATTCACCAATCTACACAGAGAAGCCACTGAAATCCACAAGCATGTGGACTGTGACAGCACGAGTGGCACCACCTATGTGTAGAACTGTTAGTTGCAAGATTTAAACTGTTGTATCATGCTTAATACTGCCTTTTTACCCTGCTTATGTATAGTTGGATTGATTGGTTATTTATAGCTGTCAATCAATGTTGTTTGCACCAGTTGAATTGCTTTTTCAGCTCAATTGTTCAGCTCCACCTCTTTCTGGAGGAGGTGCTTCTCTTTTTTCATTCTGCCATCAGAGTTTCTATCAGATGGACGAGAGTAAGAGACTTGGCTCTAAAAGCCCCTGCTTAAATTGCCTCTCAGCACCAATTCTAAGGTTTTTTACCCTTGGGACTCATGCTTTATGTCCAGATCGTCCTGGACAACATTGAGGAGACCCAAGCGCCTTCAAACCGGTTCTTTTGGCACCAGAGGAAGGTCTTGTCCCTTCAACATAGGCCATTGGACTGGGGTTGTGTTTATTCCAATATTCACAGCCATTGAGGAAAGAGGAAACAGGAAAAGCTTCTCAGCTGCAAACTCCTTGGACTTCAGAGATTGTAAAGTATATTTCCTTTATCCCTCTTGAAACATCAAGGTTATGCCTGAGAAAGATAACTCATTGTGAACAATAAATACCATTTCGAGTTATCTGTTGTATGGTTTTGGGGAGTTCCAGTTTCCTATAGGAGGGCAAGAAGCAATCCCCTGGGGAAAGATGCCTCGTCCATGCCTCTTTCACTAAGAGCTATAGCCCCAGGCGCGACGGCACACGGACAATTTCAACAGAAAGGAAGAAACCATGACAATGAAAAAAATCTGGCTACCAGTATTACAAAAACGTCTAAAATTATAACAGTAAATAAAAAACAAAACTCAAACACAGGGGAACTCTAGAAAAGAAACAATTAAGAACACCTAATCACCTCCCAACAAAGGATTCCCCCAGGCAGTAACAAGCCACACCTAAAAACTGTCAGGCCATCAAATGCTAATCAAGGTGGCCAATTCACACCTAGCTCCAACAGACAAGAGTTCTGTCTCCCACCCTGGACCTTCCACAGATATATAAACCCCATTTTCCTAATTTCCAACAGACCTCACAACCTCTGAGAATGCTTGCCACAGATGTCAGGAGAGAAACTTAAGGAGAGAATGCTTCTAGAACATGGCCATGAAAAACCTACAACAACCCAATTCACCAATCTGCTGAGTTTTAAGAATTCTTTTAAGTTTTAACCATAATATTCAGGAATTGTAGTCGCTGGTTGTGTCCATTCTCAGCCAATCAGAGCATGGACACCTATTCTGTTTTTGGAAATTACATGAAAACGGCCCTTCGGACTAGTTTTAAGACTGTGTTGACTTTTTATACATTCCATGAATAAGGGAGACTCAACTGGGTATGTTCTGGGAAACTATGCCTGGCAACCCATCAAACATGGCAAGCATACAAAGCCAACTCTCAATAATGGGGCTTTAAGATTCCTATCCATTCATTTTGCTAAATGCAGTAAGAATGTTTGAGGCTTCAAGTTCAAGATATGGGAGGTATTGAAATGACAGTTCCCAAAGATGTCGACTTTTTCCTTGCAAGATAATTTTTGATGAAAAGAATGTTAACAACAGCATTCACTCCCTGCTTAGCCACAATGGGTGCATTATTCTTTAGGAATGTTGGGTTCAGAATAGTTAGACGTCATCTATTTTGCAGATATTAATAAAATATTGAGGTGCACCATCCCCATTCACTCATATTTTCCTAAAAAGACCAAGAGCCTTTATTTTATTGAGCAGAGACTGCAATGACAAAGTGTTTTAATAACATTGCATGTTACTCTTGCTCAATTCAATTGTTCAGCAAATTGATTTCTCCTTAAGTTGTACCTATTCCCTGAGTTTTACCTGCAACTGCAAGAAACTACATCAGATGCAAATCATACAAGTCTTTACATAGCTAAAAATTAATGAGCTTAATTTTTTTTTAGAAACTGCAAGTCGCTTCTGGTGTGAGAGAATTGGCTGTCTGCAAGGACATTGCCCAGGGGATGCCTGGATGTTTTTGATGCATTACCATCCTTGTTGGAAGAAAATGATGTTTGGAGTATTCTGGTCCACATATCAAACAATGGTCCACATTATATTATATTAAATAACCTATGCTATTGCCTTATCACTGTCACATGTGTGCAGAAGCAATATCGGTATATAACACTTTATTATTATTTTTTCGCATTGCCCAAAAGATACACTCTAGTCTGTGCCAAAATGCAATGGCTTAAGCTATCACATACATGAAAAAAGATATGTTAACTGACAAATCCAAAGCCATGCTGTTAAAGACAGATGAGAGGCAAAAGCAAAGGGGAACAAAATTAGGGCCAAAACTCAGAATGCAACTCTTTAGTTATTTGCATGTAGGGACAAAGAGAAGAGCTATAATGCAGAGAAATAGAAGTTGGCAACAAAATAACAAGAAAAGAGACCTTGTTCAGAAGGAAGGAAGGAAGGAAGGAAGGAAGGAAGGAAGGAAGGAAGGAAGGAAGGAAGGAAGGAAGGAAGGAAGGAAGGAAAAGGAGAGGGAAAGAAAGAATGAAAGATGGAAAAGGAGAGGGAAAGAAGGAAGGAAGGAAAAGGAGAGAGAAAGAAGGAAGGAAGAAAAGAAGGAAGGAAAAGGAGAGGGAAAGAAGGAAGGAAGGAAAAGGAGAGAGAAAGAAGGAAGGAAGAAAAGAAGGAAGGAAAAGGAGAGGGAAGGAAGGAAGGAAGGAAGGAAGGAAGGAAGGAAAAGGAGAGGGTAGGAGAGAAGGAAGGAAAATGAGAGTGAAAGAAGGAAGGAATGAAAAGGAGAGGGGAAGGAACAAAGGAAGGAGGGAAGGAAGGAAGGAAGGAAGGAAGGAAGGAAGGAAGGAAGGAAGGAAAAGGAGAGGGAGGGAAGGAAGGAAGGAAGGAAGGAAGGAGGGAGGGAGGGAGGGAGGGAGGGAATGAAAAGGAGAGGGAAAGAAAGAAGGAAAGAAGGAAAAGGAGAGGGAAAGAAGGAAGGAAGGAAGGAAGGAAGGAAGGAAGGAAGGAAGGAAGGAAGGAAGGAAGGAAGGAAGGAAGGAAAATGAGAGGGAAAGAAGGAAGGAATGAAAAGGAGAGGGGAAGGAACAAAAGAAGGAAGGAGGGAAGGAAGGAAAAGGAGAGGGAAGGAAAAGAAGAGGGAAGGGAGGGAGGGAGGAAGGGAGGAAGGAAAAGGAGAGGGAATGAATGAAGGAAGGAAGGAAAAGGAGAAGGAAGGAAGGAAGGAAGGAAGGAAGGAAGGAAGGAAGGAAGGAAGGGGAAAAAAGCATTTTCTTCTTGTTTGCCTCTCTGAAAGCCCAGCTGCAATTTAAGAAGACTGTGTGCACAGAGTCCGGGTTAGCAATGAAGATCTCAGTTGCTATAGCTGCAGAGTGGCCTGTAAACTGCGTCTCTAACATGACTCTCATAAAAGGCCCTCATAAAGATGGCCATTATCATCCGGCTGGGGTAGGGATATAGAATTTAATGAGAACAAGTAGACTTTCCGTCTTTACATCAATGTTTAATGCCATACTGGGGCAATCTGAAAAATATTATTAATTGCCATGAACCATGTAATGGTATAGTAAAGGATAAAATTGAGGAATCATGTCCATGATTCTACCACAGATTTCCTGACATTCTTTTAGTGACTTACTCATCCAGTGATGCACAGTACTCACATCAACACAATAATCATAAATAGCTTGCATTCTCTGATGAATCTCCTTTGGGGTGACACCTTCTGCTGTCAATAATTCAATGACTGCATGTTGCTTAAGTCACATTGACCGACTGTCTGTGCAGGGTTCCATACTTTGCACTTTAACAACACAACCATTCAATGCTAAAGCTTCTCACCCAAATGTAACTGTAGAGGAGAGTGTACTGAACAAGCCAGTACCTGCTGCATACTAGTACTACCATCTGTTGAGGAGTTACGAAGGTGGAGGCATGACTTTTCATTCAACCCTTGTATAATATAGGAATTTGAAAATGATTGATTTAAATTTATTAGTAGCATTAAAATGTGAGTTAGTAACATATCTTTAACATCCTGAGAAATCAGTCCCAGGCCCATATTAAACCTCTATCAGGATTTAAATTGTCCCCTTTTTAGGGAAGTCATGCTCCCCATGCTCTATTCCGCTTTGGTTAGACCACATCTGGAATATTGTGTCCAATTCTGGGCACCACAATTCAAGAGAGATATTGACAAGCTGGAATGTGTCCAGAGGAGAGCGACTAAAATGATAAAAGGTCTGGAGAACAAGCCCTATGAGGAGCAGCTTAAGGAGCTGGGCATGTTTAGCCTGAAGAAGAGAAGGCTGAAAGGAGACATGATAGTCATGTATAAGTATGTGAGAGGAAGCCACAGGGAGGAGGAGGGAGCAAGCTTGTTTTCTGCTTCCCTGGAGACTAGGACGCAAGGGAACAATGGCTTCAAACTACAAGAGAGGAGATTCCACCTGAACATGAGGAAGAACTTCCTGACTGTGAGAGCCGTTCAGCAGTGGAACTCTCTTCCCCGGAGTGTGGTGGAGGCTCCTTCTTTGGAAGCTTTTAAACAGAGGCTGGATGGCCATCTGTCAGGGGTGATTTGAATGCAATATTCCTGCTTCTTGGCAGAATGGGGTTGGACTGGATGGCCCATGAGGTCTCTTCCAACTCTTTGATTCTATGATTCTATGATTCAGTCTTGCATGCAATAATAACAGCAATGAAACCCAGGCTTTTATCATTTCTGGATGAGATTCTGAGATGTTTGCTGCATTTGTTTTTGCTCTGCATTCAGTAGTTTAGTTTCAGCAGAAAGCTACGGTTTCCTGCAAGCAAACCAGAAGCACAATTTCTTTTTGCTGAGGACACAGTGAGCTATAGATATTTAATATGAAACAGCCTACATGAGATTTGTATGAATTTAACAGTCTTGGATGAGATTACCATATTCTCAATTGTATGACAGTATAGTAATCTCAACTTCGGGTTTCTAATACATGTTTTATTTCATATTAAATATTCAAAGCCATTAATCACACTGTAGATAGAGTTCCTGCTTATGTTAATATATGAATGCTTTTTATTATGCAGATTAAGAACAAATAGCAAGTTAGATTTACACATGGAAGGCATATTCATCGTTATTACTATCATTTTACTGAGTAAAAACAGAACAAATTTCTATATACACTAGGCTTGTGCATTTTGGCCGAACCTCAATCCATTTCTGCTGACTGGATACTAATAGACCCCCATATCTGTTTTTGCACACCTCTCGAAAACAGATGGGTAGCTGAATAGTCGTTTCCGGTCCGTAGCCAATATAGATCCGGCCCATTGGTGGCAATGGGGAAATTACGAGACTCTCCTTTCCATTCCTGGGACCTTTTCCTTTTCCCCTTCAAGGGAGCCTGGGTTTGAGCAACAAGGTTAAGAAAGCACTCTATCCGGCTGTGCTGTCGCACGCTGGGCCTGTGCATAAGACTGTAGACAGGACATAAATTCTGTGTGCCCAACGGGACGCCGGGGCTGCCTCAGATTAAAGGCCCTTGGATTTCCTTAAAACAGAGTCTTTAGATTGCTTAAAGGTTCAACAATGTTCTTTATTAATGAAAACAAACAGGTACTTTAAAGCTTTCTTAACAGTCTATTGGCTCTTTCTCAATCTTGTCCACAGGAAACAGGCACTATCTTCATAACTGTAACTAATGGGAAAATCCTTAACTTCTAATCTGGGCAGTCTGTCTTTGCCTCTGTTGATGTGGAGCCCCTGCACCCGGGACCAACTGCTTCTGGCTTCCATGAGTGACCCTTACCAAGCAGAGCTTTGTAGACTTCCAGAGGAAAAAGGAGTTCAGGTTTCCGTGATGACTTATTGAAGTGATGTGGGACCGGATTCCCTCAGCAAAGGAGCTGTAAGGCTGTTTAATATCCCTGGCCAAGCTGTAGAAGACAAAGCTTTCTACAGGAGCTCTTGGTATTATGTCCTGCACAAAAGGCTTCTCTGTGTGGACTGAACACAAAATGGCTCCTATTCCCTCTAAAACCCAAAAAGGGGGCAGCAATAGGGAACCTAACTATAATTGACAGATGGCTTGCCCTATGATTGCAGCCAAAAGAAGCCACCTATCTGCAGAGTCCCTGAAACTTAGGTCCACAACAAACATTCAATGCAAAGCAAACAAAATTGGAGCTCCTGGTACAGCTGTATCTGCGCACCGGCCATTATGGGCAATGGGGGGGGGGGGTCCCCATGCTCCCCTTCCCATCATTTTAGGCATTTTTTGTCCTTCTATCCTTCATTAAGTCCTATATTAAAAGCATCAGAGTTAGGATACCACTCTTTCCTTTCTGTATGTAGAGGACACTGGGTTTAATGCTTTGTTTAAGCTGTTTCTACTCTAGAGGAGAGGTGCTACAGGCAGGCGTGCACTTTATTTCCCTGCAACATGCATGCAGCTTTAAGTGGCACACTTCAGTCTCCTTTCTGCTTCGGGTTTAATGCTTCCTTAAAGCTTTTTCTACTTTCTACCCTAGAGGGGAGGTAACTAGGTGGTAGTTGTTGTTGTTGTTATTATTATTATTATTATTATTATTATTATTATTATTATTATTTGAAACACAACAAGATGAGTCCACAGCAGACACTCTGCTGGCTGTTGAATTGGATCACACGTCAGACACTTCCCAAGTGTCTAGGACTATGTGATGTATCGGTGAATAATGCGTGCAGATCCAAGTAAGGTGGCTTTCTGCAACTGGCAGATAGTAATTTTGTCAGCACTGATAGTGTTTAAATGCAGGCAAAGGTCTTTAGGCACTGCACCCAGTGTGCCGATCACCACTCGGACCACCTTGACTGGTTTGTGCCAGGGTCTTTACAGTTCGATCTTTAAATCCTCATATCGTGTCAGCTTTTCCTATTGTTTCTCTGCAATCCTGCTGTTACCTGAGATTGCGATATAGACAATCCATACTTTGTTTTTTAACATGATCATGAGATCAGGAGTATTATGCTCTAAAACCGCATCTGTCTGAATCCGGAAGTCCCAGGGGAGCCTGTCATGTTCATTCTCTGCAACCTTCTCCGGCTTGTGATCCCACCAGTTCTTTGTTGCAAGCAGATGGTCTTTGTGGCACAAGTTCCAATGAATCATTTGAGCAATGGTGTTGTGCCTCTGCTTGTAGTCTGTCTGCGCAATTTTCTTGCAGCAGCCGAGGATGTGATCTCTTGTTTCATCTGCTTCCTTGCAGAGTCTACATTTGGGATCTGTTGTCGACTTTTCAATTCTGGCTTTGATGGCATTGATTCAAATGGATTATTATTATTTAATTATTATCTTTTAGAAGTATTTTCTGAAGAAGAGGAAGGGAAGGAGAAAAAAAGCTCCAACTCTACAAGCCCCCAAATGCGCATGCACGTCCCACCCACCCGTCCCACACATCCCCAAATCCCAGTCAGGCAGGCTTCCATGTTCATTTCAGGACTCTTCTGTTTCTTGTAGATTACAAAATTCTGGGTCGTTGTAGGTTTTTCGGGCTGTATGATCATGTTCTAGAAGGATTCTCTCCTGATGTTTCACCTGCATCTGTGGCAAGCATCCTCAGAGGTTGTGAGCATGCTTGTCACAGATGCAGGTGAAACGTCAGGAGAGAATGTTTCTAGAACATGGCCATACTGCCCGAAAAACCTACAAAAACCCAGTGATTCTGGCCATGAAAGCCTTCAACAATACATTACAAAATTCTATCAGCACACCAGAAGCGACTTGCAGTTTCTCAAGTCACCCCTGACACGATACAAACCACATAGATAAAGGTAAAGGTTTTCTCCTGACATTAAGTCCAGTCGTGTCCGACTCTGGGGTGTGGTGCTCATCTTCATTTCTAAGCCGAAGATCCGGTGCTGGAGTGGTACCTATTTATATACTCACATTTGCATGTTTTTGAACTGCTAGGTTGGCAGAAGGTGGAGCTGACAGAGGAAGCTCATGCTGCTCCCTGGATTTGAACCTGCGACCTTTCAGTCAACAAGCTCAGCAACTCAGCGGTTTAACCCACTGTGCCACCAAGGTCTCCAAAACATGCAGACTGAAAAAACAAAGTTTGTGCAGTTTAATAAACTTTTCCCTGTGTTTTTAATGTGATTAAATCAATAGATACTGCTCCAGCGGGAAGGTAACAGCGCTCCATGCTGTCATGCTGGCCACATGACCTTGGAGGTGTCTACGGACAACGCTGGCTCTTCGGCTTAGAAATGGAGATGAGCACTGTGCTGTCGCACGCTGGGCCTATAGCAATTGGCTTTTGAACAGGACGCGCTCTTTGTGCCCAGCAGGAAACCGGGGTGCCTCAGCTGAGAGGCTCTAAGGATTTTCCTATACAAAAGTCTTCAGGAGCTTTAAAAGTTTAACAAAGTTCTTTATTATTGCTTAGGTCTTCAACAAACAATCAAATACTTTTATCTTGCCCACAAAGGACAGGCAACTGGCTTCGTGAACTGTTTCTTTTCTTTAAGAAGAAAACCCTTTTTAATCACTCCCTGGGGCAATCTGTTTTCTAGGCTCTGCTGGTGTGGGCTCCACTCCCGGCTCCAATTGCTTCTGGTTACCCGAGTAGACCTACTAACCAAGACTTTGTAGATTTTCCAACTGGAGTCCTTTTGGAATTTTTCCACGAATGACGTGGAGCTGTTTCTTTAACCCCAACAAGGGTTGTGCTGTTTTCCTTAGAAGCTTTAGGGCTGTTTCCCCTGGATGTTGTGAGAAACAAAGCTTCTCTACAGGTGGGGAAAGCTCACATCCTGTAACTGGGCTTCCAAAACTGTAAGACTGCCAGAAGTCTTTCTTTTCCCTCCCAGAGCCCTGGGGAAAGGGGCGAAACCAAAACTTAATGATAGGCAGGTGGCTAGCCCCATGATTGCAAACCAAAGGAAGCCACCTTATTGCAAAAATGCATGTAACTTTGGAATGCATGCAAACACTCAAAGAAAGAAAAGGAAGCTGGAGCTCCTGGAACAGCCATACCAGCACAAGCACCAACCCTCAGAATCAGACACGACTGGACTTAATGTCAGGGGGAAATCTTTACCTAACCTATTTCTGAACAAGGGAAAATGAACTTGATATATAACTGAAGGGAGATGAAAATGGAAAGGGAAGATAGGCTTCAGAGCAAAAAAAAAATGAACACCAAAAGTCATAGATTTTAATCATCTCCACTCCAAATGATTTCAGTCCTTTTTGTGGTTGTAGGTAGTACATTTAGAAATTGCTTACACATGAAAACAATAGTAAGGCACTTGTGTTTGTTCAGTGGCATCAACAAAAATGAAGTTTAGTCTCAGTTGACATCCTGATGGAAAACACCATGAGAATCTGTTGGAGAAACACAATGGGACTCATTTGTTCATAGATGATTTGTGTTTATTTCATATCTGACCAATAATTTCTCAGTACAGCATTTCCAAGGTCAACACGTATATTTTGTAGAAAGGTGAGTCCTTTATATATTTTGTATTATCAATAATTCTATGGCTATTCATTTAAATCAATATAAATGCTCCAATTGGATTATAATTATGTATATTTTATTTGCTGAATGTGTGTTTTAATTTTGTTTCATTTTGCTATTTTCTCTCCTGGGAGAAAAAAAAATTAAAAAGTGGAGAAATAGCTGCTCAAATAAACATTCAATACTTTCTTCCAGCTTCTTAAAAACTCTGAGCAAATGGACTAAGGTCAGTATTGCATGTTTATTTATTACTACAGAGAATCCTTGGATTCTGTATATTTTGTTTTGTTTTTAACAGGAATTGTCAGAAATGGAATAAACTACCGCAAACTTTGGCTCCCCAGAAAGTTCGCTTTTGCAACACGGCAGTTAGTTTACAGTTTCTGCGAGACAAATCTCCAGACCACAATATGTGTTTGCCATGTCAAATTAGCTGAACCAAAGGACTGGGGAACTACAGAGCTCAGAAGCAGTGCAGATAAGTGCAGATAATCAATACAACAATAAATCTTTAAAGACTATATATATATATAAGCATTCAGCTACATTCTCATGATTAACTCACCATTTAATCCATGCATAGATTCAGAGATTTGCCACTAGCTAGGTTCCATATCTTTCTGTGTCTTCCTTTCCATCAAGTCTACTCCCTTTCATTGGCATCAATGTCATAACTGACCAAGAACATGTCAAAAGATTCTGCCCGAGAGAGAGAGAAAGGTTATGTGTAATGCAGTAGTACTCAACCTACCTAATGCCGCGACCCCTTAATACAGTTCCTCATATCGTGGTGACCCCCAACCATAGCATTATTTTCATTGCTACTTCATAGCTGTCATATTGCTACTGTTATGAATCATCATGAAAATATCTGAAATGCAGGATGTGTTTTCATTCACTGGACCAAAATTTGCATAAATACCTGACATGCCCAAATTTGAATACTGGTGAGGTTAGGGTGGGATTGATTTTGTAATTTGGGAGTTGTAGTTGCTGGGATTTAAAGTTCACCTACAATCAAAGAGCATTCTGAACTCTTTGAACCAAACTTGGCACCCAGATTCTCCCATGACCAACAGAAAATACTGGAAGGCTTTGGTGGGCATTGTTTTTGAGTTTTGGAGATGTGGTTCACCTACATCCAGAGAGCACTGTGGCCTCAAGCAATGAACCAAACTTGGCATGAATACTCAATATGCCCAAATGTCGACACTGGTGGAGTTTGGGGAAAATTACAAAGGACCTTGGCATTTGGGAATTGTAGTTGCTGGGATTTATAGTTCACCTACAATCAAAGAGCATTCTGAATTCCACCAATGATGGAGTTGAATCAAATTTGGCATAAAGAATACTCATGACCAACAAAAAAATCCTGTAAGGGTTTGGTGGGCGCTGACCTTGAGTTTTGGAGTTGTGGTTCACCTATATCTAAATAGCACTGTGGACTCAAACAATGATGGATTTGAACCAAACTTGGCATGAATACTCATTATGCCCAAATGTGAACAGTGGTCAAGTTTGTGGGGAAACTGACTTTGACATTTGGGAGTTGTAGTTGGTGGGATTTACAGTTTACCTATGATCAAAGAGTATTCTGAACCCCATCAAAGATAGAATTGAGCCAGATTTTCCACACAGAACCCACATGACCAACAGAAAATACTGTGTTTTCTGACAGTCTTTGGTGACCCCTCTAACACCCCCTCACCCCCCCCCCCCCCCCAGGAGCCCCAACCCCAGGTTGAGAAATGCTGGTCTAATGCAAATTGCTTCTTTTCCAAAGGTGATGGTTGCCTTTGTGACTGTATTGTTCTTCTTTAGTTCCTCTCTGTCTCAAGAAGCAACGTTCAAGCAGGACTCAACACTAGCTGCTAGTCTTAATAGCTTAATGGTGCCAGATGCCCATCTGAGTTTGGAAACTAAGCAGGATCAGCTCTGATTAGTACTTTCATGGGTAACCAACAACAAATACCAGTTGCTGTAGGCTATATTTCAGAAGAAGGAACTGGCAAAGCCACCTCTAAACCTTTCCTGGTATTGATGTCAGACTGGCTGGGAAGTAATTGTTGTGGTTCTATTTCATTCCCCTTTTCAAGACAAGGCAACATCAGTTCTTTTCTAGTCGGCAGGATTTCATCAATTCTCAAAGATTATTGTCAGTATTTCTGAGAATATAAGCCACCCTTTCTAAGATTATTCTTTTGCTGCCGAATTGTTCTGATGGAATGATCAGACATCCTATTTCTGTCTTTTCCAACTTCAGTTTCCCATTGGTTGGCTCACATCATTATGTTCCCAGGCTAGAGAAGGAATCTTCCAGTCTTGTTATCGTTAATAGTATTGTAGTTTTCTTTAAAAGTTGCTACCAGTTCTGTTTCTCCTGACTGAATGACTGGCATATCCTCCCGTCTTTGATTCTTGACTGTCCTCTCATGCCCATATAATGTAGGGAAAGTTAACTTCACTAAATTTTAATCATTACTTGACTGTTCTATTTTTGAGAATGTCCTACTTATGACAAGTCTCTTATTCACAGAAAGAGCTGCTCCACCAATTGGCACTTCCATAATGGGTACAACTTCACATTAAGTTCCTGCATTGCCTTGGAGCTATGTGAGTGGAGCTATGTGAGTGGTCATAATACTCTGTGATTTACACAAAGAGCTACCTGAGTTTTGAGGGGAAGAAAAAAGTGCTGCATCCTCAAGATCGTCAAGATCTCCAGATATTCTGACCTACTCAAGTGTCCCACGACATAGGCTGCTTCTCTGTCTTCCAAATCATCCTCCAATGAAGTCTGATGCAGTGGTAGCATTTCTTTTTCATGTCAGAAGAGACTTGAGAAATTGCAAGTCACTTCTGGTGTGAGAGAATTGGCCGCCTGCAAGGATGTTGCCCAGGTGATGCCCAGATGTGTTATCATCCTGTGGGAGGCTAATCTTGTTGTGTTTCAAATAAGAATAAGAATATACAATTTATTTATATTCCACCTTTCTCCCCCAGGAAGAAGCATTTACAGCATTTACATACATAGGCAAGCATTCAATGCTTTGACAATTATAGACAATGAGACATGCAAACACAAATAAAAGCAGGGGCTTCTCCTTTCATTTCTGGTTTTATAGAGGTGGTGCTCATCTCTGGCTATAGGGTGGTGTTTTTCTTCTTTTTGTTGTGTTTCTAATAATAATAATAATAATAATAATAATAATAATAATTGCATTATTCGCCAATACATCACACAGTCCTAGACACTTGGGAAGTGTCCGACGTGTGATCCAATACAACAGCCTGCTGTGTCTGCTGTGGACTCATCTTGTTGTGTTTCATGGTGGTCCCAGTGATCGGCACACTGGGTACAGTACCTAAAGACCTTGGCCTGCACTTAAACACAATCAGCGCTGACAAAATTACCATCTGCCAGCTGCAGAAGGCCACCTTGCTGGGATCTGCAGGAATTTTTCACCGATACATCACACCGTCCTAGACACTTGGGAAGTATCTGACGTGTGATCCAATTCAACAGCCAGCAGAGTATCTGCTGTGGACTCATCTTGTTGTGTTTCAAATAATAATAATAATAATAATAATAATAATAATAATAATACATCACACAGTCCTAGACACTTGAGAAGTGTCCGATGTGTGATCCAATTCAACAGCCAGCAGAGTGTCTGCTGTGGACTCATCTTGTTGCGTTTCAAATAATAATAATAATAATAATAATAATAATAATAATAATAATACATCACATAGTCCTAGACACTTGGGAAGTCTCCAATGTGTGATCCAATACAACAGCCAGCAGAGTGTCTGCTGTGGATTCATCTTGTTGTGTTTCAAGGTGGTCCCAATGGTGATTGGCACACTGGGTGCAGTGCCTAAAGACCTTGGCCTGCACTTAAACACAATCAGCGCTGACAAAATTACCATCTGCCAGCTGCAGAAGGCCGCCTTACTGGGAGACGTTTGGGAAGTGTTCAACTTGTGATTTTGTGATACGAAATCCAACATATATATCTCATTTGCTGTGATATACTGTGTTTTTGTGTCAATAAAATAATCATATACACTTTATTTATATTCCACCCTTCTACCCTAGGAAGAAACATTTACACATTTACATACATAGGCAAGCATTCAATGCTTTTACAATTATAGAAAATGAGGCATACAAACACAAACAAAGGCAGAGGCTTCTTTCATTTCCGGCTTCTGGAGGTGGTGCTCATCTCTGGCTCTGGGGAGGTACTTTTCTCCTTTTACAAGCCAAGGACCCTGCATTGTGACCTCCCAGTTGTGTTGCTGGCAAGATTGCTTGGAACATCTCTTTGCCTTTTCCTACAGAAGCGGTACCTATTTATCTACTCTCAAGTGGCCAGCTTCTGGTCAAAAGATATTTAGCATAATGCAAAGTTTTTGAACTTTGTGTTTTTAAATACATGTTAACTGTATCCTCAAGTTGCTTCTGACATGATAAATAAATAAAATCTACTCACATTTGCATGTTTTCAACAACAAAACTTTATTATGGTCACTGACCAGCACAAAGCGGGGCACAAGTGCTGTGCTGGCACAGCTGTGCCAGAAGCTAAATTTTCTTTTTCTATGCATGGTTAGTTTGCACGTGTTTCTGTTAGCCAGGCATTTTGCAGTTAAGCAGCTTCCCCCAGGCTGCAGTCATAGGCTAGCAGCCTGCCTATCATCGTTGGGGCTTTTGGAACTGCCCTTTTCCCCAGGTTCAGGAGGGAAAAGGGGACAGTTTGTTCAGTCTTATAGTCTGAAGCCCAACTATAGGACTTGTGAGTTTTTCCCTCCTGTAGAAAAGCTTCGTTTCTTACAAGCTTGGCTGGGGAAGACAATTCTCACAGCTTTACTAAGAAATACAGCACAGCCCTTGTTGCGGTTAAAGAAACAGATCCACAGCATTCGTGGAAAAAATCCAAAGGACTCCAGCTGGAAAATCTTCAGAGTTTTAGCCGGTAAGGTCTACTCGGGTACCCATAAAGCAAATTGGAACCGGGAGTAGGGCCCCATCCAGCTAAACCTAAAAGACAGATTGCCCAGGGAGGGGTCAAAAAGATTTCCCTCATAGAAGAAAGAAACAGTTCATGAAGCTAGTTGCCTGTCCATTGTAGACAAATTAAGAAATATTTGATTGATTTGTTGAAGATCTAAGAAGTATTTGACTGATTTGTTGCACCAGTAAAGAACTTTGATAAACTTTCCAAGCTTCTAAAGACTTTGTATAGGGAAATTCATAGGGCCTCTCAGCCGAGGCACCCTGGCATCCCGCTGGGCACATAAAGATCACATCCTGTTAATAGACAATTGCTACAGGCCCAGCGTATGACAGCACAAGTGCCATGGGAGGGGGAAACGCAGCATGTTTTCGTTCTGCTAGGTTGGCAGGAACTGGAGCTGACAGATGGAAGCTCACCCCACCTTGTGGATTCAAATAGCCAACCTTCAGGTCAGCAGTTCAGTCAACCCTCAGGTCAGCAGTTCAGCAGCACAAGGGTTTAACCCATTGCAGCACTGCGACTCCTGCATGCTTTTATTTATTTCCAGAATTAATTGTAGTTCATTCATGATGCATTTGAGTGGTCTCAACTGGGGTCTTTAGGTGACCACTAGGATATTCTGCTTCTTTTTGGTCTTGGTTTGTCATATTGTAGAGGGTTCCTCATAGAGGAAAACAGCAAAAGGTCAATGTCAATCAAGACAGCTCAAGCAGAATTTAACAATAGGTGGACATGTTTTCCACACTTATTGTGAATGAGTCTACTGAAAATTCAAGGTCTGGCTTGGCTGGACTGGTGATGTTGGGTCTTATTTAAAACAATATGCAGAGGAAAAAGGGAAAAGTTGTTATGGAAACCCCAGGCAGCATTTTATATAGCTCTGCCTTTCCATGGTTCTCAGCTTGCTTTGCAATTACTGTTTCACTTCAACTTAAAAATAAGCCAAGGGAAAGGTAAATATCATCCCGGCACCCTGTTATTTGTACTTTTCTGTAGTTGTAACAAAATGCCAACAAAGCAAGACTTAACACTTCAATTAACTGCCCATATTCCGGATTGGACATTTTTAGTACCGCAAGAGATATTCCCCTATTCGGAAGAAAAGAACTGTCTATGGCACACAAAAAAGACCGCATGGCTCTCTCTCAGCAGTGTTTTTAAGTAATTGCCTTTACACCAAAACATCTGTTGGCAGTAAACATCCATGACTTATGCCGGCTCTGTAGAAAGAGAGATCCAAGCGTTATCTCTCTTCTTTATTTCCTTCAGAAACTGTCTTGCTATTTTCCTCCTCTGCTTATTTATCTAACCAGCTCTGTTGTCAAAGAGGGGGAAGGTCAAGCAGGAGTTCTGGCTGTTACAGAGGAACAACTTGAATAACATCACCCCTGCCAGTTCTCCGAGGTATACCTTTGTTTCTGGTCTGACAAACAGCTCCTCGGGTTTTTGCCTTGCTTCCTCTAGGCTACACTTCTATATTTCATTTTTTTTCCTCCTCCTCCTTGTATTAAAAAAAGCCCTAGGTAACTTCCTTCCTGTCTAATGACTACTTGAGAGGATTCATAGTTACAGAAAATCAATCTTTTAAATGGTATCGAACAAGGCTTTCAGAATCTCAAGGTGACTAGCTCAGTCTTCACTGATTAAACATGACATGATGCCATCAAAGTCAGCTGCTGAGTTGTTTTCTTCCCTGTTGTGTTACACCGTTCAGACAAAAGCATCTTGGGCTGGAGACTTGTGGGGTTCTTCAACTTTCTCCTCCAAGAAGAACGTCAACACATTTTCTCCTTTCTTTTTGGAGTGGAAGAACAACTCATAGAATCATAGAGTTGGAAGAGATCTCGTGGGCCAAACCCCGCCAAGGAGCAGGAAAATAAAAATAATAAATAATAAACTTTGTTCTTGTGGGTTTTTTTCGGGCTATATGGCCATGTTCTAGAGGCATTTCTCCTGACGTTTCGCCTGCATCTATGGCAAGCATCCTCAGAGGTGAGGTCTCTGAGGATGCGTGCGGAACGTCAGGAGAAATGCCTCTAGAACATGGCCATATAGCCCGAAAAAACCCACAAGAACTGAGTGATTCCAGCCATGAAAGCCTTCGACAATACAATAATAAACTTTATTTATATCCCGCCACCATCTCCCCAAAGGGGACTCGGGGCAGCTAACATGAGGCCAAGCCCAAAGATACAGTACAACAAAATAAAATACAGAATGCAGACAACCAAAAATTACATCAAAATAAAATACGTACAGTAGCAACATAAGGTAAATAAAACAAATTAACACAATATAAAATCAAACAGAATGGGCAGGCCAAATGGACAAGGTAAAATGATAAAACACTGGATGAGGTAGGAAAGAAAATATGGAATTGAGGGGAACCCAAAAAGAATAAACAGTGGGGTAGGCATTCATTTTAGGATGGGGGAAAGTTCATCATAGGGGCAACAGTATAGATGGAGCAAGCAGAAATGGAATAAATGGTTACTCTCCAAAGGTACATCGGAAGAGCCAAGTTTTCACATTTTTCTTGAAGGCTGCTAAGGTGGGGGCTTGCCTGAAAATTGCATTCAAAGCACCCCCAACAGATAGCCATCCAGCCTCTGTTTAAAAGCCACCAAAGAAGGAGCCTTCACCACACTCCAGGGCAGAGAGTTCCACTGCTGAACAACTCTCACAGTTAGGAAGTTCTTCCTAATGTTCAGATGGAATCTCCTTTCTTGTAGTTTGAAGCCATGTTTCCATTGCGTTCTAGTCTCCAGGGCAGCAGAAAACAAGCTTGCTCCCTCCTCCCTATGACTTCATCCCACATACTTATACATGGCCATCTTGTCATAGAATCATAGAGTCAGAAGAGACTTCATGGGCCATCTAGACCAACTCCATTCTACCAAGAAGCAGGAAAATTACATTCAAAGTACCCCTGACAGATTACCATCCAGCCTCTGTTTCAAAGCCTCCAAAGAAGGAGCCTCCACCACACTCTGGGGCAGAGAGTTCCACTGCTGAACGGCTCTCACAGTCAGAAAGTTCTTCCTAATGTTCAGATTTCTTGTAGTTTGAAGCCATTGTTCCATTGCGTCCTGGTCTCCAGAGCAGCAGAAAACAAGCTTGCTCCTTCCTCCCTATGATTTCCTCTCACATACTTATACATGGCTATCATGTCTCCTCTCAGCCTTCTCTTCTTCAGCTAAACATGCCCAGCTCTTTAAGCCACTCCTCATAGGGATTGTTCTCCAGACCCTTGATCATTTTAGTCTCCTTCCTCTGGACACATTCCAGCTTGTTAACATCTCCCTTCAATTGTGGTGCCCAGAATTGGACATAGTATTCCCTGTTGAATGAAATATGTATATAATAACTGTTATAATGCGTATAAACAAAATTTCTTCTTGGAAGTTGATATTCTTTAGATATTAATCTAGTTGGTCAAGTTTCTTAAACATTAGGTGAAATAAAGGTAAAGGTTTCCCCTTGACATGAAGTCTATTCGTGTCCTACCCTGGGGGGGGGGGGGTGCTCATCTCCATTAAACCTTTACCTTTAATGATTGGATGCACAATGGAAGCTGCTGGACTTTGCTCCATCCCTGCCCCTGTTTGGATATGGGGTTCATATTGGAGTTATTTAACTGTTCCTCTACCCATGAGGTCTGTTCTCCTGAAGCTTTCATCTAATTCTGGTCTGGTTCGGAGAAGGAAATACAGGGTTCAATTAGCTTGGAGTGGAGAAGGAATATCTTCCTTCTGTAGGCCACATCTATGTTCCTTAAGACTGTCAGAACAGGAACTCAGGTGAAATATAAACTCAGATGAAATATAAACAAGAAACTTCATCTGTCATTTACCCAATTATGTAAGAACTAGATGTATTCAACCTTTTAACTTACCCACTGCTCTTAGTAAGACTGGAAAAGAAAACATTTTGTAATTGCGAGTGCAAAGAGGTCTACATCCACATGTCTAGACAGGTATTTATGCTGCTTGCTAAAATTATTTTTCTCTCCGCATCAAAATTGAATGCTTTAATATATGGGCCAGAAGAGGTTACAAACTATTGTAAGCTGCTAAAATACCTGTCCAGCCCATTTCTTTTGTACTTTGTACATTAATGAGTTTAAATCCTCGTAGCTATCATTTGAAAAGGCCACACTGGTTTCTGCTGAAGGCAAAGTTCAGCGTGCTCTGATAAGGGCAGTTTGCCCTCTTTGTTCCAATCTCCTTTACACTTTTGTCCTGACACAAAATGGAACCTCTAGCAGACATTTGAAATTGTTTTTTTTTTAAATGTGTAGGATACTTTTACAGTCGTGTTTTGGAAACAATATGCATTGCATTCTGAAAGTTGGAACATTAATTAATTTGTCGTTGATGTGTGCCTAGAAGTCAGTTCTGACCTATGGTGACCCTAAGGCCGAGCAGGGTATAGGGTTACAGCCTGTGCTGGATGGGGTCGCACTCCCCTTGAAGGCGCAGGTTCGCAGCTTGGGTGTGACCCTTGAGTCTGGATCCCCAGGTTTCAGCTGTGACCAGGGGAGCATTTGCACAGCTTAGGCTCGTGCGCCAGCTGCGCCCGTACCTTGGGAAGTCTGACTTGGCCACGGTGGTACACGCTCTGGTCACATCCCGCCTTGACTACTGCAACGCTCTCTACGTGGGGCTGCCCTTGAAGACGGCCCGGAAGCTTCAGCTAGTCCAGCGTGCGGCAGCCATGTTACTAACAGGAGCGGGTCGCAGGGAGCACACAACGCCCTTGTTGTTCCAGCTCCATTGGCTGCCGATTTGCTACCGGGCCCAATTTAAGGTGCTGGTGTTGGCCTACAAAGCCCTAAACGGTTCTGGCCCAAAATACCTTTCGGACCGCATCTCGGCCTATGAGCCCACGAGGGCCTTGAGATCGTCTGGGGAGGCCCTTCTCTCGATCCCGCCTGCTTCACAGGCACGTCTGGCGGGGACGAGAGAGAGGGCCTTCTCGGTGGTGGCCCCCCGGCTGTGGAACACTCTCCCTGTAGACATCAGACAGGCGCCCTCCCTTATGTCTTTCCGTAAAAGCTTAAAGACATGGCTATTTGAGAAGGCATTTAACTAAGTGCTACAATAATTTGATAAAGACGACTGGAACGGAATATGGATTATGAGATTGGTTACGATTCTACGTTGAGACGGAGCGGATTTTTAGTGTAACTATATAATTGTTGTATTACGGATATGTTGTTATTTTGTTATTGCCTTTTGTAAATTGCCTTTTATATGTTGTACACCGCCGTGAGTCGCCCTAAAGGGCTGAGAACGGCGGTCAACAAATGCAGCTAATAAATAAATAATAAATAATAATATTTATTATTTTCTTGGCAAGACTTGTTCATAATGGGCTTGTCTTTGCTTTGCTCTGAGGCTGAGAGAATAAGGCTCATCCACACAGTACCTTAATCACAAGAGCTCCCATTTCACAATGTTGTTGTTGTTCATTCGTTTAGTCATCTCCGACTCTTCGTGACCCCATGGACCAGCCCACGCCAGAGCTCCCTGTCGGCCGTCACCACCCCCAGCTCCTTCAAGGTCAGTCCAGTCACTTCAAGGATGCCATCCATCCATCTTGCCCTTGGTCGGCCCCTCTTCCTTTTGCCTTCCACTTTCCCCAGCATAATTGTCTCCTCTAGGCAATGAGGAGTGACTAAATTACATCATTGGAAAACTCATTCTTTTTTTATTTATTGTTTCAGGAGCGAACCAAACATTTGTATTGTATTAAAAAAACCACAAAGTTTGCAAACTTGGCAATCTATTAAATAGGTTCTTATAGGGTTTTTTTTTTCGGGCTATAGGGCCATGTTCTAGAGGCATTTCTCCTGACGTTTCGCCTGCATCTATGGCAAGCATCCTCAGAGGTAGTGAGGATGCTTGCCATAGATGCAGGCGAAACGTCAGGAGAAATGCCTCTAGAACATGGCCCTATAGCCCGAAAAAAAAAAAACCTACAAGAACCTAGTGATTCCAGCCATGAAAACCTTCGACAATACAATCTATTAAATGTCCTTTGACCAGTTGCTGGCCACTTAGAGTGCCTCTGGTGTTGTGATAAGAAGGTCCTCCATTGTGCATGTGGCAGGGCTCAGGTTGCATTGTAGTCGGTGGTCAGTGGTTCTCAACCTTCCTAATGTCATGACCCTTTAATACAGTTCCTTGTGTTGTGGTGAACCCCAACCATAACATTATTTTTGTTGCTACTTCATAATTGTAATTTTGCTACTGTTATGAATCGTAATGTAAATATCTGAGATGCAGGACTTATTTTCATTCATTGGACCAAATTTGGCACAAATACCCAATACGCCCAAATTTGAATACTGATGGGGTTGAGGGAGATTGATTTTGTCATTTGGGAGTTGTAGTTGCTGTAATTTATAGTTCACCTACAATCAAAGAGCATTCTGAACTCCACCAACAATGGAACTGAACTAAATTTGGCATACAGAACTCCCGTGACCAACAGAAAATAATTGAAGGGTTTGGTGGGCCTTGAGTTTTGGAGTTGTAATTCACCTTCATTGGGAAAGAACTGTAGACTCAAACTATGATGGATCTGAACCAAACTTGGCACGAATAATCAATATGCCCAAATGTGAACACTGGTGGAGTTTGGGGGAAATAGACTTGACATTTGGGAGTTGTAGTTGCTGGGATTTGTCATTCACCTACAATCAAAGAGCATTCTGAACTGGGTCAAACTTCCCACACAGAACCCCCATGATCAGCAGAAAATATCGTGTTTTCTGATGGTCTTTGGCGACCTCTTTAACATCCCTCGCAACCCCCTGGGGGTCCCGACCCCCAGCTTGAGAAACACTGTAGTAGGTGGTCTGTAGTTTGCTCTTCTCCACACTCACATGTTGTGGATTCCACTTTGTAGATCCATTTCTAAAGGTTGGCTCTGCATCTCGTGGTGCCAGAGCACAGTCTGTTCAGTGCCTTTCAAGTTGCCCAGTCTTCTGTGTGCCCAGGAGGGAGTCTCTCATTTAGTATCAGCCATTGATGGAGGTTCCAGGTTTTAGCCTGCCACTTTTGGACTCTCACTTGCTGAGGTGCTCCAGCGAGTGTCTCTGTAGATCTTGGAAAACTATTTCTTGACTTAAGTCATTGGCGTGCTGGGTGATACCCAAACAGGGGATGGGCCGGAGATGTCACTGCCTTGGTCCTTTCACTATTTTTTGCTATTTCCTGGTGGGCGTCAGGTGGTTCATAATGCCTTTGCCTTTGCCTTGCTCCACCATGTCAGGCTACACAGAGAAGCCACTGAAATCCACAAGCATGTAGACAATTTCAACAGAAAGGAAGAAACCATGAAAATGAACAAAATGTGGCTACCAGTACTAAAAAAAACCCTCTAAAATTAAAACAGTAAATAAAGAAAAAAACACACAGGGGAACTCCAGACAAGAAACAATCAGAAAGACCTAATTGCCTCTCAACAAAGGATTTCCCCAGGCAGTAACGAGCCACACCTACAAACTGTCAGGCCATCAAATGGTGATCAGGATGGCCAACTGAAACATTCACACCTAGCTCCAACAGACAAGAGTTCTTTTTCCCACCCTGGACTTTCCACAGATATATAAACCTAATTTTCCAGTTTCCAACAGACCTCACAACCTCTGAGGATGCCTCCCATAGATGTAGGCAAAACGTCAGGAGGGAATGCTTCTAGAACGTGGCCATAAAAGCCCGAAAACCCTACAAAAATCCATCTAAAGAAGTTTTCTCCAGAATCACATTTCAAATCAGTTGATTCCCTTCCCATCAGCTTTCGCAGTTGTGATAAATGGATTCATTGTGGTTGAATGTATCCCCTAGAAAGAATATTCCAGGTAAATAGACCAAGCCCATATGCAAATAGCCTCCTCTAACCTGTAATTGAATGTTGTATAGTGCATAGTCCATCAAAATACGGATTCAGATCTTTCCTCAACCATTAGTTTTACAGCGAGACCCTGGGCTTCACTCTCAAGGGTGTCGTGTCAATAAAATAAAAATAAAATGGAGAAAGACTTATGAGCCTCTTAAAGGAAGAATAGAATTCACTTGCAATTTAGAAATAATAAATAGGTTCTTTGGGAGGACAACACTACTAAAACTTCACAACAACAACAATAACTGAAGATTCAACTTTTGCACTTTGAAAAAATTCAACACCATATGCCTGCGGATGCTCTCCCATGGCAAAGCTAAGGCTAAATGTTATTTGTGTTGCTGTTATTGTGTGTTCTTCCCATGCATATGCACAGTACATTTCCTAGCAGAGAGCTTCTTCAAAACACATGAGGAATCGGAATAGTTTAAACAAATTTGTTAAAAATGATAACAGTTTGCTTCTTCTTATGCTGTAGTTATTCTATTTTACTGCTTTATTGTCCTCTCATTATCAGTGTACAAAGCCTAGAAAACTGGATTTAAGCCCAAACTCTAAATGAGCTAAAAATGAGGAAACCTTCCACCAAATAGGCTCTGTATCTTGAACAACCTTTTCACAGTTTCCTAAACCACTGTCACTGACATGAACCTTTGTGGAAGGGACTTAAAAAGAAAAAAAATACATCACAACGCATGCACAAAACCACACACATATATATACGCAAACACACAGATACACAGACTTGGCCACAGCAATGTGTGGCAGGGGATGTCTAGTATCTTAATAGAATGAATCAAGCATATTCGCATGTGCATATATACAGATCAGCCCATGACAGAGAGAATTTTTAAAAACCTCCGCCTGATTTCTCCCTTCTCCTAATGATTTATTAAAGCTCAATGACAAATTAATGAATGTTCAGACTTCTAGAATGGAGGCTTCTTCTTTGGATGCTTTTATTTATTTATTTACAGTATTTATATTCCGCCCTTCTCGCCCCGCAGGGGACTCAGGGTGGATCACAATGCACATATATATGGCAAACATTCAATGCCACAAGCTCACCACATATATAATAATAATAATAATAATAATAATAATAATAATAAGAAGAAGAAGAAGAAGAAGAAGAAATATAGACAGACACACAGAGGCTATTTAAATTTCCAGCTTCATGAGGGTATGCTTCGAATTCCAGCCACTGGGGGAGCTGTCACTTTATCATCTACTTGTGACACTGACAAAGTACTTCCTCATTTTTTTGCAAGATGCTGGAGATTAGTTCAATTAGCCTTCCTGCATAAGCATTACCTAAATTTCCTACTTGACAGAAGCAACTGTCTTTCTGGCTGCAAAGGTCAACAGCAAGCTAGACAAATTGTTGGGCGCTTACTCTGACCCAGGCTAGCTTCGAACTCATGACCTTTCAGTCAGTAGTTATTTTAATGTAGTTGACTCCCAACCAGATGCACCACAACCTGGTTAATAAGTGTTTTGTCTTTCTTGCTTCTGTTGCCATTCACTTTAATTGGATGACCCTGAGATCTGGCATGATGACAGAAGAGGCATTGCTCTATTTATTGTCCCAATATTTCTTGGCTCGGTAGATTATCTCCTCCTACTTCTATTCTATCTAATGGTTGAGCTTGGTCCTAAATCTACCAATAACGTTTGTGAATGAGGACATATTTAGAGCATTCTGCCTGGATAAACATCCCCAAACGAAGTCAAAAGAACACTGGTGAAATTATTCCTGTCCGTGATCATAGTTTCTTTAGGTCACTTATTCTCGGACACCTAGTTCTGGACCCCGTTCTGTGCCGTCACACCCAGACCCTATAAAAATAAAACTAAGATGTGCTTCTCTCTTTGTCTGGGTGGACCACGGGGATTTTTCTTTAGAAGCTTGAGATTCCCAGCAACTGAGGCTACTACAGGCTTTGAACATCAAAACTGAATATTTATTTCTCAAAGTCCTTGCAGACTTGGCACAGCTTGTTAAAGTTACAAACAAAACACTCAACTGGCGAAACCATGGAGATGATCTTTCTTTCCTTTCCTTCAGTTACTGAGGTGCCTTCAACCAAATGGTAGAAAAAAATCCTGAGATCTTTTTACCCCAACCCTGAGCCACTATCTTTTAGAAAGCATAGGCCTTCCCTATTCCAGCCCAAGGTCAGTTTTGGAGATGAAGCAAATAGTGCTAAATAACTATTTCTCAATAACTCAATATCTATCTATAACTCAATTGCTCAATCACTATCTATAGTATCTCAATCACTAAATTTATCTTTATCTATTTCTCTTTTTTTAATAATACTTTTATTGGTTTTTTGTTTTACAAAAATTGCAGTTAAAAAAAAGAGACATGGGGGAAGAGTGGTGGGATAAGTTGGGGAGGGGGGAAGGAGTGTGGGGTGAGAGAAGGAGGGGGGGGGATGGAAATAGGAATGGGGTGAGTACTTCCAGGATCTTCCAGGGTGGCATATCTTTCATACAGTTTACAATAGTGTACATTTTTGTTAATCTATACATAGTGTATATTTTGTATTCGACTTCTATTCTTGAACATATAGCCCTGTACACCTTCATATACCTATTGCTTGATTCAGTAATTTTTCTTTTTTCCTTTATCTAATTTCTGAATTCCTTTTATAGGTCCATTATGTATATCTTCTCATTTTCCTCTCTTATATATTCCAGCACCGCGCTCCAGTCAGTCGTCTTGGGTTTTATGTAGTTCTGAGAAATTTTTTGTGTGAGTATGTCCATATTTATTAAATCCATTATTTTTATTGTCCATTGTTCAACTGTCGGTACCTCTTTTGATTTCCATCTTTTTGCTAGGGTCATTCTCGCGGCAGCTGTTAAGTGAAAGAAGATCTTATCTTTGTTCTTATCTATTTTGATGTCCAAAAGTCCTAGTGATAATGCTTCTGGTTTTAACTCAAATTTTATGTTGAGATTTTTTTCTATTGCTTTATGTACTTTCATCCAATAGCTTTTGATTTTTTTGCAGTTCCACCACATGTGCAAGTATTTGCCTTTTCCTTTTTCGCATTTCCAGCATAGATCTTTTATTCTGTTTTTGGAGATCTTTGCAAGCGTCTCCGGGGTCAAGTACCATCTGTAGAAGGTCTTGTATCAGCTCTCCTTGAGGTCCGTAGCGTACGTGTATTTTATCTTTTTGTGCCAGACCTCTTCCCAGTTATTGGATGGCCTAAGTCTCTTTCCCATTTCCTATTTCTCAATCAGCTTCTTTATCTATAAAACTCAATCAGCTTCTCTATCTAAATAACTCAATCTCAATCGTTCTTACAATGGTTTTCTCAAAGTACCTGCCTGACCAACAGCACATCTGAAGCTTTCTTCTCTACTGAAGGAGGCAGGGGAGATTCCAAAATGGAGATCTCAACCCAGGAAAAAGGGAGGTCTCTAAACCCAAAGAGATACTTTTCTAAACCAATAGCTGCAAAAGGGGCCTGCAGGCTGGCTTTGCAGACTCTGATACTGTTTAACTTCCAGGGTGCTGCTGGGTCTGTAACAACCCTGGGGAAATGCAGAAGAACACTATCCCATGCAACTAAAAGGTTTTTTTTTTTTTGTCGTGTCAGGACAACCAGTCAAATTATATTACATTTCTAACAGAACAAAGCAAACAAACAGAAAAAATACAAAATTTGTGAGTTTGGTAGTTGATTAAATGTCCTTTGACCAGTATCTGGCCACTTGGAGTGCTTCTGGTGTTGCTGCAAGAAGGTTTGCTAGAAGCGACCAGCATGCATGCAAACTAAAAGATAATGCAAACTATACTCTTAGCTGTCTCTGGGTGCATTCCTTTCCATTTCACTCAATTTTCCCAAAGTTACAAAAAAACCTTAATGCCAACCAACTTCTATTTGAAATTCCTCTCCTAAAGTGATTTGGTGAATGGCCCCGTTCTTAATTTCATAGCTAATTCCCAATGAGCTTGAAAACAGCCTCTGCTGATTCACCGGCATCGTGATACCAATTGGTAATAAAGGAATAGGTTTTGCTCATTATACTCTGAAGTATTTAACGGATGGCCACACTGTATTGTATTTAACCTTTTTGAAGATCTGCCTTCCAATTTTCTGCCTCATAAAGGTACTCAGGTTTATTTATGATGATATTGCAGAAACGAGCCTCTTGAAATGAAGAAACCACTCAGATGTCATATATATTTCAACTGTTGTCTCTGCCCCCAGAAATACATTATTTCTTTCATTCTGAACAACCGAGGGCAGGAACTATAGTTCCAACAGAAAGTGTACTTCATGGAATACAGAAATTCTTGTTGATCTTTTTGCATGACGGCAAATAAGTGGTGTGGTTGGTTGTTAGTTGGAGGCAGAAGGCAGGCTTATGCAGATATATATATATATATATATATATATATATATATATATATATATATATATATGCAACCACATATATATCCTGACATGACCAAAAAACCCCCCACATATATACACATATACACAAATACACACAAAATACATATACACATACTGGGCCACAGCAACTCGTGGCAGGGGATGGCTAGTATATAATACTGATATTATACTATGCTAAAAATATATATTGTATGTGTATGTGTATGTATGTGTATATATATCTTGTAAGCCACTCTGAGTCTCCTTCAGGGTGAGAAGGGCGGCATATAAATGTCGTAAATAAATAAATACACACACACAAAACACATACACACACACACTGGGCCACAGCAATGTGTGGCAGGGGTCGGCTAGTTCCATATATAGGAGCTATGTGTCTGAACCTTCATAATGGAAAATCCCCAGACAAGATGGGGAAACCATCCTTGAGCTGAAGAAAACATCACTTGTTGCACAGCAAAACACCACTTCTGTGTCCATACATTTATTTATTTATTTATTTATTTATTTATTTATTTATTTATTTCACAGTTTTCTATACCGAGCTTCTCAACCTCACTGAGGGACTCAGCCCAGTTTGCAGCCATAAAAACATATACACTCATTAAAATATCATATATCACAATTACAAAAACAACTTTAAAAACACTATATATAAAACTACAGTGGTCAGTCGTCCTATTAAGATGGATCTACCTCAACTTCCATCCAGGGTCCTATGGTGTTGTCTCATTCATCGAAGGCCTGACTCCACAGCCACGTCTTCACCCGTTTCCTAAATGTTAGGATGGATGGGGCGGTTCTGGCCTCCAGAGGGAGAGAGTTCCAGAGTCGCGGGGCCACCACCGAGAAGGCCCTGTCCCTCGTCCCCACCAGGCGCGCTTGCGAGGCCGGTGGGACCGAGAGCAGGGCCTCTCCAGATGATCTTAATAATCTTGATGGTTCATAGGGGAGAATACGTTCGGAGAGGTAAACAGGGCCGGAGTCGTTTAGGGCTTTATAGGTCAACACCAGCACTTTGAATTGTGCTCGGAAGCTAATTGGCAGCCAGTGGAGCTGGCGTAACAGCAGAGTGCTGTGCTCCCTGTACCCAGCACCCGTTAGTAATCTGGCTGCCACGCGTTGTACTTGCTGCAGCTTCCGGGCAGTCTTCAAAGGCAACCCCACGTAGAGAGCGTTGCAGTAGTCTAAGTGGGATGTAACCAAAGCGTGTACTACCGTGGTCAAATCAGCCCTCCCAAGGTACGGACGCAGGTGGTGCACAAGTTTTAATTGCTTGTGTGTCTGAGAGATGCCCAGTTTACACAGGGTTCATTTTATCCTCAAACCAACCTTGCGAGGTAGACTAGGCTGAGCATGAGTGGCTAGTCCAAAGAACATCCAGGAAAATATTGAGAGCAAGCAAGGATTTGAATCTGGAGCCATGCCAATCAATTATGCTGTTAGGCAGATTTTTTTTGATGCAGCTGCTGTGCCAAACAAATAATGTAATTGGTCAATTATTTTAATCAGGGCCTGTGTTAAAAAATGGCAAGAATGAAAATATTGCTATTTTGGAGGGAGGAAAACCTTCTGCTCATCTGTGACTGGAGTTAAATTCATCCCGTCTCGTTTAATCAGTGCTTTGTGCTAAGACTCAATAGGAAGGTAATGGACTGCAGTCGTGGTTTTAATCAGTTCCTCAGCACAATATCTTGTCACACCTCTCTACAATCCGGAGCGCCTTTCTTGCTTAAGCCACTGCACCAGGCTTTATTTGAAGGCACTCCTCTGGCCCTATTCAATGACATTTCTTTGTGTTGTTCAAAGGCGAGGAGAAAGAAAAACACTAATTTCTAAGGCAGGCCCTTCCCACTTTATGAGCATCTTTAGCTTACAACAGAAGTGGTGTGTTTTTGCAGTGCAATTCAGAATAGGAATGATCAAGGTGCAAAACTGGATCCACATTTTCATGGGGAACTCCTGTTGCAGGTGTTATAAAGAATGTGGGAATGATGGGACTGAAAGGAAAGCATATACTCTCAGTTAACTGGCATCCATGGGGATTGGTAGATGACAGATGAATGTAATTTCTGATGTCTTGAGAGTTACAGTTAGAAATAGGCTTAACTAATATGATACTCTGGTTCAAGATTGGGAAAGGCGTCCGGCAAGGCTGCCTACTCTCACCCAACCTTTTTAACTTGTATGCAGAACACATCATGCGATGTGCGGGGCTGGATGAATGCAAAGCTGGGGTGAAAATTGCTGGAAGAAACATTAACAACCTCAGATATGCAGATGACACCACTCTGATGGCCGAAAGCGAGGAGGAGCTGAGGAGCCTTCTCATCAAGGTGAAAGAAGAAAGCGCAAAAGCCGGGTTGCAGCTAAACGTCAAAAAAACAAGATTATGGCAACAAGAATGATTGACAACTGGGAAATAGAGGGAAAAAATGTGGAGGCCGTGACAGACTTTGTATTTCTAGGTGCAAAGATGACTGCAGATGCAGACTGTGGCCAGGAAATCAGAAGATGCTTACTTCTTGGGAGGAGAGCAATGTCCAATCTCGATAAAATAGTAAAGAGCAGAGACATCAGACTGGCAACAAAGATCCGCCTAGTCAAAGCCATGGTCTTCCCTGTAGTAACCTACGGATGTGAGAGCTGGACCTTAGGGAAGGTTGAGCGAAGGAAGATCGATGCTTTTGAGCTGTGGTGTTGGAGGAAAGTGCTGAGAGTGCCTTGGACTGCGAGAAGATCCAACCAGTCCATTCTCCAGGAAATAAAGCCCAACTGCTCACTGGAGGGAAGGAGACTAGAGACAAAGTGGAAGTCCTTTGGCCACATCATGAGGAGACAGCAAAGCCTAGAGAAGGGAATGATGCTGGGGAAAGTGGAAGGCAAAAGGAAGAGGGGCCGACCAAGGGAAAGATGGATGGATGGCATCCTTGAAGTGACTGGAATGACCTTGGAGGAACTTGGGGTAGTGACAGCCGACAGGGAGCTCTGGCGTGGGCTGGTCCATGAGGTCACGAAGAGTCGGAGACAACTGAATGAATGAACACAAATATGATACTCTACCAGTGTTTCTCAAACTTCCTCATGCCACGACCCCTTAATCTAGTTCCTCATGTTGTGGTGACCCCCAACCATAACATTATTTTCGTTGCTACTTCATAACTGTGATTTTGCTACTGTTATGAATTGTCATGTAAATATTTGATATGCAGGATGTATCCATTCTCTATTTTTGGGGTCACCACAACATGAGGAACTGTATTAAAGGGTCATGGCATTAGGAAGGTTGAGAAACAATGCTCTACATCAACACTGACAAAGAAACAACAAGAAATACTGTTTACCCACAAGCATAAAGACATTACATATATTAGAAACCAACACTTTCTCATTAATTCATTTTCTAGATCACTAGACTGGGCCACAGCAATGCCTGGCAGGGGACAGCTAGTTAAATATGAAAATAGTTGGGGGTTTTTTACTCTTCCATATGAAAATGGAAGAAAAAAAGTTTACTTCTCACTGTATGTGATAGAAGTGTTTCTATTCATTTCTCAATGACTTTTTCTGCATTGCAAACTTTCTTATGAAAAGGTCTTGTGTGAATGTATGATGTGCATGAACATTCATGCAGAAACACTTTCTTGTTCTCCTTTCTTATTTTATTGACTTGCATAAAGTCCATTTTCTTCATTCTCTATTGTGGGGAATCAGAAAAAAAGTCTGTAGCAGTTGGCATTTTTCTACCAACAGCATGCCTCGATATGTCATTAAGGATGAATATTCTTTACATTTTTGATCAACTGTTATCCTTGGCTTCACAAGCAGTGGGTGTTAAAGGTCTTTGAAATCTGTCAGTCCCATCTGTGATGCTATGATAAAATGTTGATAATTATATTATCTCATGCTAACTTTACTCTGATTAAGTCTGTGGGGGGAAAAACAACCCTCGCAGTCTCGTATTTGCTATGTTTCTTCACCTGCATTTTAATTCTTTATTTCAAATCAGATTTTGAAACTCTGTCTACCTTTAACAGGGAGATTAGGTATGAACTTTTTTCTAATGCTTTACTCCTAATGTACGCATATCTATATAAATAAAAATGTAATGTTCGATGTATTGTTGAAGGCTTTCATGGCCGGAATCATTAGGTTGTTGTAGGTTTTTTTCAGGCTATATGGCCATGGTCTAGAGGCATTCTCTCCTGATGTTTCGCCTGCATCTATGGCAAGCATCCTCAGAGGTAGTGAGGTCTGACCTCACTACCTCTGAGGATGCTTGCCATAGATGCAGGAGAAACGTCAGGAGAGAATGCCTCTAGACCATGGCCTTATAGCCCCAAAAAACCCTACAACAACCCAATGCAATGTTCGTTTGTGGGATTAACATAACTCAAAAACCACTGGATGAATTGACACCAAAATTGGACACAATAGACCTATCAGTGACCATCACTCATAAAACACTGGAAAAAAAAAAACAACAGAAGGGGCTATAAGGCCAAAAACCAAAAACCAAAACAAAACATTGCAACACATTACAAAGCATGCACAAAACCAAATATATATATATGCAAACACACATATACACAAATATATATACACACAAAGCACATATACACAGAGTGGGCCACAGCAACACGTGGCAGGGGATGGCTAGTATCTATATAAATAAAAATGTAATGTTCGTTTGTGGGATTAACATAACTGAAACATCACTGAATGAAATGACACCAAATTTGGACACAATTCACCTATCACGCCAACGAGTGACCATCGCTCATAAAAACACTGAAAAACACAGCAGAAGAGACTTAAAAAGCTAAAAAACACACAAAAAGATGCTACAGCACATATGCAAAAATGACTCCCACTGACAAACAAAACACACAATAGCATATCGACACTCTCTTCCGGACTACAGCTCCCAACATCCCATAGACCAGGACTTTTAGAACAGGAGGATGCAACTACAACTCCGAAATGTTAAGGTCTATTTTCCCCAAGCTCCACCAGTGTTCACAATTGGGCACATTGAGTATTTGTGCCAAGTTTGGTGCAGAACCATCATTATTTGAGGCCACAGTGCTCTCTGGATGTAGGAGAACTACAACAACTCAAGGTCAATGCCCACCAAACCCTTCTAGTATTTTCCATTGGTCATGGAAGTTCTTTGTGAGAAGTTTGGTTCAATTCCATCACTGGTGGAGTTCAGAATGCTCTGTGATTGTAGGTGAACTATGAATCCCAGCAACTACAACTCCCAAATGATAAAATCATTTTTTTTTGAGTGATGGTCACTCCTTGGGTTAGTAGGTGTCTTGTGGCCAAATTTGGTGGCAAGTCATCCAGCAGATTTTGAGTTATGATGTCACTCAAAACGAACAACATGTGTGTGTGTGTGTATGTGTGTATGTGTATTATATATATATATATATATATATATATATATATATATATATATGAAACCAAGACCCATCCAACTCCTAACCATAAAGTGGCCCTGACGTGATACGACCTTCTGTTTCTGGTCTCATTATTGCATGATTGGTCATCAAGTAGTTGAGTTACATCTGGAATCACCATTGAAATCCGGGTGACGTTCTCTGCCTCATTTGCACTAGCATTTATTAAAGATGCTAAAATGGTCATTTATTTATTCTTTTCTCCCCTATTTACATATTTCATACCATATGGGAAAGAGACACAGTATGAATTCTCTAATAAATAGCTTTGTTATCAATTGTTAATCAGTGCAAAAAAAGTCATTAGCAAGATCTCAAACTGTGTTTGGATTTTAATGCCGGCAGAAAGTAGTATAATACCAAATTCAGGTTAATTAGCACCAACTACAATGGCTGTGATAAAGAATGATGGCCTCATAAAAATTTAAAGGTCCAGCTTCCTGTATTAAAATGGGAAAAAAAGAAGGGACATTGATTAGTTATTACCACTAGTCATTAAAAACTGGGTAATTCATATTATTCTTGCATGGGTTTTAGGATGAAGAAGCAGACGAGCTGTGCGGAAAGATGGTATGCAACTCAAAAGTCTATGATCAAAGCTTGAGAAAGTTTCTTTAAAAAGGCTGTATATCTCACAACATCTCCCTTCCAGACTTGATGGATACAGATAATACTATCTGGTAGGCTTGTTTATTTCTGCTGAACTTTGATCCATTTCTGCTGGGCGAATTGTGGTAGACCTCCGTATCCGTTTTAGCGCACCTCCCAAAAATGGGCAGGTAGCTGGATAGCCTTTTTTGGACTGCACCAGAAAAATATGACTAGATTCAGCCCATTGGAAGCAATGGGGAACTTACAAGGCTTCCCTTTCCATTCCTGGGACCCTTTCCTTTCTTCCCTTCAAGGAAGTCTGGGTTTCAGTAACAAGGTTAAGGAAGCATCCTTCCTGGGACCTTTTCCTTTCTTCTCTTCAAGGGAGCCTGGGTTTCAGCAATGGGGTTAAGGAAGCAGACACAGCTTGTGTAAGGCACATCATGGCGTTCTTCTATTCCAATTGGCCCAACAAGCAGGGCTCACAAGGAAACCCTGTGTGAGGAGAACCATGCAAGAGCAGCATCTTTGCATGCCACATGTCATGCGTTAGCATGAGTAGCATGCAGATTGACTCTAGCCCAGTTAACTGTGTGTGTGATGAATTGGTTCATAAAAGAAAAACACACGAGACCAGCTTAAAGTAGAAAAGAAAAATATTGTAGTAATGGCAGCATACAAAACAAAATAGCAGGATTGCTCTTTCCACAAAAATAACATGAAAGAATATCTTCTGAGAGATATCATTACTCAGCCGTGATAAGAAGGAATCCTTGTCCTCTTCACATGGCTGTGTTTTCGCAGGACATCTGCAGCATAGTCCCCGGTTTATACAAGGCAGAATGGCACAAAGGCATAGATGCACAATAGCATAAAGGCACAATGGCAAAGAAACTAAACACACAGTAGCTATCTTTATACACATGAAAATAATACTTTCAATTAACTCTTCAATTAACTGAAACAGCTGTAGCACAAACAGCCTTGAACCTTACAGCAACTTAAAGTTATAGCACAAACAACGTTCATCCTTACAACAACTTAGATAAAGTACGTTGCAACCTCTTAGTAGCAACATGCCCATGCTCCTGAAAAAAGGAAGGTGAGCTGTGATCAGCTGTCACATCGTCCTGTTATGGACAGAAACCATGACAGCGGGGCCCTTGCCATTATGGCCATCCGACCAAGCTGGAGAAGCTAGTTTGGACGAAGGAAAATGGCTAAAATGGATCTACGCACAAGCCTGCCAGCTGGGGGATTCAGGGGATTTGTATGCTGAAAACAGCAACCATGCAGTGGGTAATGTAGTCCACTCTGAAAATGTGACTATTTCCTGTGCTGGTCAATGACCGAAATAAATGATTTGATTTGATTTGATTTGGAAGTCCACTGAAAAATTAACCTCTGCTTTACAACACCTTTGAATATGTAGTCTGTTAAAAAAAATATGGACCATTAAAGCAATGTGTGTCAAAGCATTTGATTATCTAATAATCAAATGCTTTGACACACAACAACAACAACAACAACAACAACAAGTTTTGGAGCACAAGACTCCCGACCTCATAATCATGTTAAAAAACAATGTATGGATTGTCAATGTTGCAATCCCAGGTGACAACAGGAGTGAAGAGAAACAACTGGAAAAGCTGACACGATATGAGGATTTAAAGATCGAACTGCAAAGACTATGGCACGAGCCAGTCAAGGTGGTCCCAGTGGTGATTGGCACACTGGGTGCAGTGCCTAAGACCTTGGCTGGCACCTAAAAACAGCACTGAAATAATTACCACCTGTCAGCTGCAAAAGGCCACCCTACCTGGATCTGCACACATTATTCACCAATATATCACATAGTTCTAGACACTTGGGAAGTGTCTAACGTGTGATCCAATACAACAACCAGCAGAGTGATCTTGTTTGCTAATCTTGATATGTTTTTAATAATAGTAATAATAATAATAATAATAATAATAATAATAATAATTTTATACCCCGCCTCCATCCCCCTGAAGTCGGTCAATGTGACTTAAGCAAAGTGCAGTCGTTGAATTCTTGACAGCAGAAAGTGTTGCCCCAAAGGAGATTCATCAGAGAATGCAAGCTGTTTATGGTGATTGTGTTGATGTGAATACTGTGCATCGTTGAGCGAGTATGTTTAAAGAGGTTGAGGTGGGAAGATCTGACTTGCATGACAAAGAGTTGGACGTCCTGTGACAGCAACCACCAAGTTTCACAAGCAAAAGGATGACAGATTGATTCAGCACGATTGTAGTACAACTCAGAGAGAAATTTCAAGCATATTATTGTGGATTATTTTTACACTATGTCTTGTATTTTGCACCTGTTTTTCTATGTTGTACACTGCAATGAGTCGCCCTAATGGGCTGAGAATTGCGGTATATAAGCGAAGTAAATAAATAAATAATCGGCATTTCACAAGAACATGTGGGTCACATTGGGTACGATGGGTATCCAGGATGAAAGAACCATGAGACGCTGCTTGTGGAAACAGAGTGTTGACTTCTTCCATGACGGCTTCAGAAAACTTGTTCATCATTGGCAGAAATGTATCCAATTGTCTGGTGATTATGTAGAAATATTTATTTATCGTGTCATCAGCAATGAGACATTTGTATTATATTTTTAACAAAAACAAACAAACAGACAGACAAAACACAGAATTTGCAAGCTTGGTAGTTGATTAAATGTCCTTTGCCCAGTATCTGGCCACTTGGAGTGCCTCTGGTGTTGCCGCAAGGAGGTCCTCCATTGTGCATGTGGAAATGAATCATGGTAGTTAAAGAGCACATTCTAAGGATTATTTCTGCGTGTGATTTATTAAAATAGTTCCATCCAAACCCAAGTAGCAAAGGTGGAGGCATTAGTTTTCATTCAACCCTCATAACAATCAAGAAATTAGAAAAAGACAAGGACTTAGAATGGCAGTTAGAAAGGAACTAGACAAGACCTTTAAGGAAATAACAAAGCCAGGATTGTCTGTACCATTGTATTTTGATTTCTATGTATGACTGCAGAACCTGGACAGTAAAGAAAGCTGATAGGAAGATAATAGGAAGAGGACTGACATTTGAAATGTGATGCTGGAGGAGAGTTTCTGCTGATACTATGGCCTGCCAAAAAGACACATGAGTGAGTATTAAAGCAAATCAAGCCTGAACGCTTCCCCTTTGCACTCGATCCCCATCATCCTTCCGAACATTTGTCGGTCAGAGAGTACACTCGGATGGCTCTCCTCATGTTTCACCTTCCCCAGCAACAGCCCAGTGGGGATTTCAGTGGAGACATCTTGGGCAGCCTGCTGTCAGTAGTACAGCCAGGCTCCGAAATATATGTAACCATAGGCTGGAGGTCCCACAGGCATTGTCTCAGGAAGCATCATCTTATGGAGATAATGAAAATGGACAGCTGGTACACCACCTCTCCCCCTCTATACGATCAACCTACACGCTAAGGTCAGAAGAAGAGGGCTTCAAGTCTTTTAACACAAAACTGTGGCAAAACGTAGCATGGCATGCTATAGCAGCACTGCATCACGGTTGCTTCACCATCAGCTTAGGTTATTACTCTTCCCATAATAAGAAACCCAAGCAGCAGCCAATTTCCTATCAGTTTTAGATAGGATTCAAGGAGAAGCAAAGTAGTACTATGTACCTGAATATTTATTATTATTTATTTATTTGCTTCATTTGTATACCGCTATTCTCAGCCCGTAGGCGACTCACAGCAGTTAACAACAGTAGTAGCAAAAATTCAAAGCTAACATCAAACAAGGTATTTAAAAACAATTAACACAATAGCAGACTAAGCAATTAACATCAATAAACACTCATTGGCGTCTCGTAACTAGAATCATGATCCAAACTCGTCATCCGTTGTTCCGTTTCCTATATTCATTGCACTGCCTAATCAAACGCCTGTTCAAATAACCAGGTTTTCACTTTTCTCCGAAATACCATTAGTGAGGGAGCCGATCTAATGTCCATGGGAAGGGCGTTCCACAGCCGAGGGGCCACCACCGAGAAGGCCCTGTCTCTCGTCCCTGCCAACCGTGCCTGTGTTGCAGGCAGGATCGAGAGCAGGGCCTCCCCGGAAGATCTCAAAGTCCTCGTGGGTTCGTAGGCAGAGATGCAATCGGATAGGAATATGCAGAATTATACTGGTTTGGACAATTAAACCCCATTTTAACATTACAAAGCTCCCCCCCCCCCCAACAAAACTTTGAACTTCTAAGTCTAAAGGATTTGATAATGAAAGTGAACCTTACACCCTAAACCAAATACACACATAACGCACAGAAAGACTGATATAATTTTATCCCACCTCTCTCTTTGCTTGGGAGAAATCCATCCTAAATGCAGTGGGGTGAGCTCCCATTGTTAGCCCCAGCTTCTATCAACCTAGCACTCTGAAAACATGTAAATGTGAATAGATCAGTAGGTACCGCTTTGGCAGGAAGGTAACGGCGCTCCATGCAGTCATGCTGGCCACATGACCTTGGAGGTATCTACGGACAACGCTGGCTCTTTGGCTTAGAAATGGAGATGAGCACCACACCCCAGAGTGGGACACGGCTGGACTTAATGTCAGGGGAAAACCTTTACTTACCTTACTTCTGAATTATACTTGAATGGACTGAACTTAGATTGTATTCACATTTACCTCTCACTGGCTGTTTTATTTTCCTCTCTCTTTCTCATTTATACGTTGATTTGGTTGTCAGATGGAGCAGCAAATGACATTCACAACACAAATTAAGATGCATCATAACTCATGGAATTTACTAAACATTCCATGCTAATCAATTTTGTTTAAATATAGTGATGAATAGGGGACCCGGTGGTGCAGTGAGTTAAACCGCTAAGCTGTAGAACTTGCTGACCAGAGAGTTGGTGGTTTGAATCCATGGACAGGGTGTGTGCTGATGCAGCTGTACCAGGAGCTCCAACTTTATTTGCTTTCTGTTATCTGTTTTGCAGTCATAGGACAGGCCTTCTGTCCATCTTAATTAAGCTTTGGTTCCGCCCCTTGTTCAGGGTTCTGGGAGGGAAAGGAACCATTTTAGTCAGTCTCACACAAGGAAGCTCTACAATAGGACGTAGACCAGCTCATACTGTAGAAAAGCTTCCTTTCCCAAACATCCAGGGAAAACAGAAACAGAAATTCCAGGGAAAAGGTCCCAAGGCTCTGGCTAAGAGCTCACAGCCTCTCAGCCTCACAGCAATCAAAGGGAAAACAGCCCTGAAGTTTCAAAGAATTCTCTGAGGGAGGTTTGCCTACTCTGGAATATGCAACATATAATTGTCCTTCTTTAAGGGTCCGTTTCAAATCTATAATACTATATCTGTGTGTTGATCATATCTACCTATCTATATGAATGGCTGGATGGCTCTGTAAGGAGGGCTTTGATTATATTTTCTTGCCCTGGTGAAGGGAGTTGGACTGGGTGGCCTTAAGTATTTTCTGTTGGTCGTGGGGTTTTGTGTGGGAAGTTTGCCCCAATTCTGTCATTGGTGGAGTTCGGAATGCTCTTTGATTGTAGGTGAACCATACATCCTAGTAACTACAACTCCCAAATGCCAAGGTCTATTTCCCCCAAACTCCATCAGTGTTCACATTTGGGCATATGGAATATTTGTGCCAAGTTTGGTCCAGATCTATCATTGTTTGAGTCCACAGTGATCTCTGGATGTAGGTGAACTACAACTCCCAAACTCAAGGTCAATGCCCACCAAACCCTTCTAGTGTTTTCTGTTGGTCAGGGGAGAACTGTGTGCCAAGTTTGGTTCAATTCCATCGTTGGTGGGGTTCAGAATGCTCTTTGATTTTAGGTGAACTATAAATGCCAGCAACTACAACTCCCAAATGACAAAATAAAAAAAAATTGAGTGAAGGACATACATTGGGTTGTTAGGTGTATGCTGTCCAAATTTGGTGTCAATTGGCCCACTGGCTTTTGAGTTCTGTTAATCCAACAAACGAACATTACATTTTTATTTATATAGACTAGCCATCCCCTGCCATGCGTTGCTGTGGCCCACATGGGGTTCTGTGTGGGTGGTTTGGCCCAATTCTATCATTGGAGGGGTTCATAATGCTCTGTGATTGTAGGTGAACTATAAATCCCAGCAATTACAACTCCCAAATGTCGAGATTCTATTTTCCCCAAACTCCACCAGTGTTCATATTTGGGCATGTTGAGTATTTGTGTAGAGTTGGTCCAGATCCATCATTGTTTGAGTCCACAGTGATCTCTGGATGTAGGTGAACTACAACTCCAAAACCAAAGGACACTTCCCACCAAACCCTTCCAGTATTTTCTTTTGATAATAGGAGTACTGTGTACCAAGTTTGGTTCAATTCCATCGTTGGTGGGGTTCAGAATGCTCTTTGATTGTAGGTGAACTATAAATCCGAGCAACAACAACTCCCAAATGACAAAACCAAAATTTTTGGACATACATTGGGTTGTTAGGTGTATGCTGTCCAAATTTGGTGTCAATTGGCCCACTTTTGAGTTCTGTTAATCCCACAAACAAACATTACATTTTTATTTATATAGATATATAAAAAGTATGGTAATGACTGAACACCTATAAGTGCAACGTAAGCCTTAGCAACCTGCTTTTGTTTGCACTGCTTGGCAGATCCCGTGTTGCAAGTACAAATCATTTTAAACAATTCACAGACATCTATGGATTTATAAACTAATATTCTATTTGGTAGGAAAGGAATTTGATCTGCAAAGAATTGGGATGTAATACCATGCTGCCTGATCCCATGTTTCCTCCCTTCAGCGAACAGAAGAATAAAGACACATATCACAACTTTCATTTAATAAGGTAAAGCAGGTAAAGTCATTACAGGCTGAATATAACTCCTCGATGAATACAGATTCTCTTTGACCAGAACTCCTTATGAAACTCTTAATATTTCTGGCAGCAATAAAAGTGGAGAGAGGACTTAAATGAAAAAAGGTAGAGTCTGTAGTAGCTGGCTGGGAATTGATACAAACACTAAGCCAATGAAGCTACAATTCTTCATTCCCAGTAGCAGGCATATAAATTCTTACCACTGTCTTTAAATGATGGCCTGTGTCTAACCTAAATTCAAAGGCAAGGAAACAAACAAGCTGACAGACCAGAATGGACTGTACATTGTATTCAGTCCACTGCTGTCTTTGAACATCGGTGGATCTATCTCTTTTTCAAACAACAGTGAAGCCTAGTTATTGTCATGCATGGTCTTATTAACCAATCTTCTAAGCACATCAAAGAGAATAGCCCCAGGCAAATAAATACAGCATGTGGTGCTATGGGGGGAAAAAAATGAAATGTTGCTCCATTTTAATTTTTGTCACTGGGAGTAATGTTTTGATTATGCACAAAAAAGTAGCGTGTTGCATCAATGGATGCATCTGGTTACCATAACAAGGGGGCAGGGAAATACGAGCTACTCAATGTCATTAGTCTGAAGCTACTATTAGTTCTAAACAGCATAGGCAATAGTAATGGATCTTGAAGGCTCTTCAGCGCTGCCTCTGAAAAATCCTGCAAATCTCTTGGGAAGACAAGCAGACAAATGTCAGTGTGCTGGAAGACTCAAAGACCACCAGCATTGAAGCGATGCTCCTCTGCCATCAACTCCGCTGGACCGGCCACGTTTTCCGGATGCCCGATCACCATCTCCCAAAGCAGTTGCTCTACTCTGAACTCAATAACAGAAAAAGGAATGTTGGTGGACAGGAAAAGAGATTTAAGGATGGGCTCAAAGCCAACCTTAAAAACTCTGGCATAGACACTGACAACTGGGAAGCCCTGGCCCTTGAGCGCTCCAGTTGGAGGTAAGCTGAGACCAGCAGTGCTGCAGAATTTGAAGAGGTACAAATAGAGGGTGAAAGAGAGAAATGTGGCAAGAGGAAGGTGCGTCAAGCCAACCCCAACTGGGACTGACTTCCACCTGGAAACCGATGCCCTCACTGCGGGAGAAGATGCAGACCAAGAATAGGGCTCCACAGTCACCTACGGACCCACTGCCAGAACACCGAACTTGGAGGACCATCATCCTTGGACTACGAGGGATTGCCTAAGTAAAAAGGCTCTGAAGCAGTGGTTCTCAGCCTGTGGGTCCCCAGATGTTTTGGTCTTCAACTGCCAGAAATCCTAACGGCTTTTGAACTGACTGGGATTTCTGGGGCTTGTTTACATTCCAAATAGATTACTGGAACATGCTCTACCTGGGGCTGCCTTTGAAGACTGCTTGGAAACTCCAACTAGTCCAACAGGCAGCAGCTAGATTACTCACTGGAGCATCATATAGGGAGCATACCACCTCTACCATCAACTCCGCTGGACCGGCCACGTTGTCCGGATGCCTGGCCACCTTCTCCCAAAGCAGTTGCTCTATTCTGAACTCAAGAATGGAAAATGGAATGTTGGAGGACAGGAAAAGAGATTTAAAGATGGGCTCAAAGTCAACCTTAAAAATTCTGGTATAGACACTGAGAACTGGGAAGCCCTGGCCCTTGAGCGCTCCAGTTGGATGTCAGCTGTGACCAACAGTGCTGCAGAATTTGAAGAGGCACGAATAGAGGGCGAAAGAGAGAAATGTGGCAAGAGGAAGGTGCGTCAAGCCAACACCAACTGGGGCTGCCTTCCACCTGGAATCCGATGCCTTCACTGTGGTGGAAGATCCAGATCAAGAATACGGCTCCACAGTCATCTATGTATCCACCGCCAGTACACCGAACTTGGCCATCTTACTCAGACAATAAGGGATTGCCCAAGTAAGTAAGTACATTGTTTGATGAGATCCAGAGGGATCCGGCCCTGAACAGATTTGCACCTTGCCTGGTGAATCCCCCCACTGTCACTTGCATTGGGCAACTGAATGTGATGAGGTCTTAAGTGTCTTGTCTGATTCTTGCTTCTCTTCTTCCACTGCCCTTTCTCATGTCTTATCTTTTGTTTGTCCATTTCTTCCCTTGGTTGTCTCATACCAACCACCTTTTCCTCTGTGTGCTTTATATTCTGCTCTTCTCACCCCACAGGGGACTCAGGGCAGATTACATAGGTTTTAAACATTGTTGTGTTACTGCTATTGTTTATTGTTTATTTTTTGTTATGAGTTTTATTTTATTGTCTGTATTAATTGTTGTTATTGCTTTATCATTGATGTATTGTGGGCTCGGCCTCATGTAAGCTGCACCGAGTCCCTCGGGAGATGGTAGCGGGGTATAAATAAAGGATTATTATTATTATTATTATTATTATTATTATTATTTTACAATGTACATATACATGGCAAACATTCAATGCCATAGACACACAACATATATAGACAGACACACAGAGGCTATTTTACATTCCAGCTTTTTCATGAGGTCATTCTGGCCACCAGGGGAGCTGTCGCTTCACCGTCCATTTTTGACACTGAAGAAGCACTATCTCATTCTTTTGCATGCTTGCTGGAGATTTTTTATGGTGTCATAAATTAACCTCCCCGCATAAGCAGTATGTAAATTTCCTACTTGACAGATGCAACTGTTTTTCGGGCTGCAAAGGTCGACAGCAAGCTACACAAATTGGTTGGAAGCTCACTCTGACCTGGGCTGGCCTCGAAGTCATGACCTTTTGGTCAGTAGTGATCTTAATGCAGCTAACTTCTAGCCAGTTGCACCACAGTCCCGGTGCTTTTTGTGTTTGTAACTCATCACTACAGCCGATAATAGAGTGAAAAGTTCAGCAAAGATGGTGGAGGGAAACATGGAGAAAGAAAACTGTAATTTCCCTTAGAGTTTTGATGCAGGGAAAAGGTGTATTATGTTCTGGCTTATTTTCTTTTCACTTGCAAGTACTATTTTAGTATATATTAACACATGAATACAGATGCAAGGAATATGGCTTATGGAAATGTTTGCATGTAGTTTAGTGGAATCTTTACTCTTAATGCCTCAGCTGCCTCCCCAGCACCTGTACAAGTTTAATTGCAGAGTGGAAAATGGGATACATCATGTCATAAATATATAGGCATATAAATACATGAAATGCTCAGCTTGACATTTCATATAGTGCATCTGCTGAGTTATATTTTGAACTTTTACTAACCTATTTTATGATAATTAGATTCCCAGCGCACACACCCTCAGTAATACAAAAGCAAGCAGCCTTTGGGGATTAATTCAGCCACAGGCAGAATAGTTTGGCATAACTGGCTGCACAATAGAACAGACAGAGTCTAGCCTCATTTTATGTTTCAGTTACATTTGTATTTTAGCTTAAGGTATATGTGACTCACCTCATCCAATTTATCATCAGAAACACTCTGTGAGGTCAATCAAGCTGAGAAAGAAACGGAGACTTTTCCTGACCTGCCATTCCAAGGATCTACCTCAGCAAACTACAAAAAAAGCAGCTCTGGCGCCACAAAGTGCAAAGTAACAAATGTGATACTATGCATAAACATCCCACAAAGACATTTCTCCAAATCTTGTGCCCTTTCCTGATATCCTAAATCTGCCGTTGTTTATTTCCCTCAGTTTGAAAGGGTTTCAACATTGTTGTGCTGCATGGATTATTTTGTTTTGGTTTAATATGTTGTCGAAGGCTTTCATGGCCAGAATCACTGGGTTGTTGTGAGTTTTCCGGGCTGTCTGGCCATGTTCCAGAAGCATTCTCTCCTGATGTTTCGCCTGCATCTATGGCGGGCATTCTCAGAGGTTGTGAGGTTTGTTGGAAACTAGGAAAATGGGATTTATATTTCAGTGGAATGTCCTGAAAGGACTCTTGTCTCTTTGAGGTAGGTGTGAATGTTTCAGTTGGCCACCTTGATTAGCATTTTCATGGCCTGGGACTTTCAGATTTCTTTCTGCCTGAGGGAATCCTTTGTTGAGAGGAAAATAAAGAACAACACTCAAAAACAGGGAAACTCCAGACAAGATACAATGAAGGACAGTTAATCACCTCTCAGGAGAGAATGCTTCTGGAACTTGGCCATACAGCCTGAAAAACTTAGAACAACCAATCCCACAAAGACATTTCTCCTAATCTAACATCATCATCAACAACAACAACAACAACAACAACAACAACAACAACACTTTATTTATATTCCGCCCGTCTCACCTCAAAGGGGTCTCGGGGCGGATCACAGTATACATACACGGTGAACATTCAATGCTGCTTTGTATAGACAGTACACAGACAGACAGAACAGAAAGGAGGTGTGTTGTTTCGATGCCATGGAAGGTTGCGCTCGAGTCCAGCCACAGGGGGTGCTGTTGCTCCATTCTCTATGATGAAGAGCTGTCAGGACTTTCTTCTTCCTTTTGGTCGCCCAGCATTTTCTGATCTTCTTTCTTTATGGCATTGTAAAACACCTCCCCCGTTTTTAGCGGTACCTAATTTCTCTAATTATAGCTAAAGCTATTTTCGAACTGCTTAGGTGAAGAGTGAGCAGGGCTGACAGTCGGCCACTCATTGAACTTGCAACCTGTCGATTGATTGATCTATTATTATTATTATTATTATTATTATTAATAATAATAATAATAATAATTTATTTGACCGGTTTGAAAGGCCAAACAGGGGATAGGGTTACAGCCTGTGTTAGATGGGGTTACACTCCCCCTGAAGATGCAGGTTCGCAGTTTGGGAGTGATCCTGGCCTCATCGCTGAGCCTGGAACCCCAGGTCTTGGCGGTGGCTGGGAGAGCTTTTGCACAATTAAAACTTGCGCACCAGCTGCACCCATTCCTTGGGAAGTCTGACGTTTCCACAGTGGTCCATGCTCTGGTTACATCCCGAAAAGACTACTGCAATGCTCTCTATGTGGGGCTGCCTTTGAAGACCTCTTGGAAGCTTCAACTAGTCCAATGGTCGGCAGCCAGGTTGCTCACTGGAGTGGAGTAAAGGGAGCATACAACTTCTCTGTTACGCCAGCTCCACTTGCTGCCAATCAGCTTCCAAGCACAATTCAAAGTGCTACTTTTAACCTTTAAAGCCCTAAAAGGTTCTGTCCCAGATTACCTGTCCGAACGTATCTCTTGTTATGAACCCTCACAAAGCTTAAGATCATCAGGAGCGGCTCTGCTCTCAATCTCACCACTTTCACAAATGTGGTTGGTGGGGACGAGAGACAGGGCCTTCTCGGCAGTCGCCCCTTGTCTGTGGAACTCTCTCCCTAAGGACATCAGGTTGGCCACCTCCCTCCTGTCATTTAGAAGACAACTGAAGACTTGGCTTTGGGACCAGACATTTGATTGGTGGACAGCGGCAAATGGCAAGAAAACTTAGGATATCGGTAACATTGGATTTACCCTGATTTGGACTTGGTTTTATTGGCATGTTTAATGAATTTGTATAATTTGTTTTAATTATTTTAATGTTTTACATGTATTTTTTATTGTTTATATGCTGATAGCATCATATGATGCTTGTGTGAGGCTGCCCTGAGTCCCCTTTGGGGGAAGAAGGGTGGGCTAGAAATACATGAAATAAAATAAATAAATAAATAAATGACCATTTCAAAATACAACATGAGTAAAAGACAAGGCAAATCCAGCTGCGTGGAGGCTGACGGCAGCCGATGGCATGAGCTGATCGGGTATCCGCGATAGATCTTATCGTTGCTGTGGATTTACCAGCTGTGCTTCTCTTCTCCCCTTTCCTGTTCGGCCACTGATTATTTCCCTCAGTTTGAAAGGGTTGTAACATTGTGGTGCCACATGGATTATTTTGTTTTTGTTTGTTCTTACCCAGAAGACATCCGCCAATTTATTTTTTCTGCTGGGACAGGTTGGCCTGGCAGTAATGCACACGAAACCTCACTCTTTTCATACACCCATTTAATGGTGGGCACAACATACAGCCACAGTTGTGTGCATTTTAAAGTACTATGTTTTCCGTCAAGGCTTCAGAATAAAAATGCCAGCTTTTACGAATGCCAGTGGCATTCCTCATTAGAGCCCTAAGACAATGTCATCCAAATAAGTAGTCTTTTCACCTGCAAATACCTTTTTAAAGTGTCAATGGCTGCAGAACATTGGCTGGAGCTCCATGTTCACACCCCAGCAGTGTGATAGCATAAATCTTCTGAGAAACTGTTCTGTGATCTTCCGAGGGCATGTAGCTACGATTTCTTTATTGAAGTCGCACAAGCTTCGCCTCCTTACCTCCTCCCCCTTTTCGGTCTGAACATATTCTTTTTAACATTTCCTAAAGTTTCTCACCTGCAGGCTTTTGGTGAACTCATTAAAATGAATCTGGCACCTTGCACTTTTGATTTAGTTCTGTTTGACTAGTGGGCATCTTGGATTAGAAACCGCGACACGCAAAATGAAACAAGGTAGAAAAAGGAAAAGGTAACACCTCCCGGAGCCAAAAACGGGGGCATTGCATCAAGGAACAAGCCCATATTTTAGCTCAGCCATTCTGATGGTTAGAGCTTTGAAGACCTACCTAGTTTCTAAGACTTAGAGACCAAGGATGGAGATATCCCTGTGGAAGTGCTGCTGCTTTGGGTTTGGTTGTAAATGAGATACATAAGGATATAACTTGTCTTGAAAGGCAGATCTCTGTGCTTTGAATAGCAACAAAAACCTTGAGTGGTGTTATTGCCCTGCTGAATTGGAACCAAGAAGGACCATCACTCCAAGATTACAAGATAATAATAATAATAATAATAATAATAATAAGTCGACGACAGATCCCAAATGTAGACTCTGCAAGGAAGCAGATGAAACAATAGATCACATCCTCAGCTGCTGCAAGAAGATTGCACAGACAGGCTACAAGCAGAGGCACAACACCATTGCTCAGATGATTCATTGGAATTTGTGCCACAAAGACCATCTGCCTGAGACAAAGAACTGGTGGCATCACAAGATGGAAAAAGTTACAGAGAATGAATACATCAAGCTACTCTGGGACTTCTGGATTCAGACAGACAGAGTTTTGGAGCACAACACTCCTGACCTCATAATCGTATTAAAAAACAAAGTATGCATTGTTGATGTTGCAATCCCAGGTGACAGCAGGATTACAGAGAAACATCTGGAAAAGATGACACGATATGAGGATTTAAAGATCAAACTGCAAAGATTCTGGCACAAGCCAGTCAAGGTGGTCTCATTGGAGATTGGCACACTGGGTGCAGTGCCTAAAGACCTTGGCCTGCACTTAAATACAATTGGCGCTGACAAGATTATCATCTGCCAGCTGCAAAAGGCCACCTTACTGGGATCTGCACGCATTATTCGCCGATACATCACACAATCCTAGACACTTGGGAAGTGTCTGATGTGTGATCCAATATAACAGCCAGCAGAGTGTCTACTGTGGACTCACCTTGTTGTGTTTCAAATAATAATAATAATCTTTATTTATATTCTGCTCTATCTTTCCTAAGGGACTCAAAGCAGTTTCCACATATGCAAAAATACAAAAGACATATAATGTGAAACATAAAACATAAGCATAAACTATTAACACAACATATATATATATAAATCAATTTAGAAACCAGTTCCGCTCTCTTCTTTCATGCAAAGTAATCTACTAGGGGCCAAAATTCTGTTGGATGGATTGGGCTGAAGCTAATGCTGAGAAAAGGGAGGCATGGGGCCAACAGAATGCTACAGTGCAGGAGCTGATCTCACAATGGTCATACTTGGGGGCCAAGGGCCACTAACTTCCAGGACCAATTAAAGGACTATTTAGAGGTTTCTCTTATGAAAAGAGGTAAGTGATAGAGCCCGCCTTATCTCCTTGGAGAGTGCATTCCAGGGCAGGGGGCCACCACTGAGAAGGCCCTCTCCCTCGAACCCACCAACCAGACTTGAGATGGTGGTGGGATCGAGAGGAGGGCCTCCTCGGTAGATCTTAGAGTCTGTGCCAGTTCATAGAGGGAGATACGATCACGGAGGTAGGAGGGGTCGGAACCGTTTAGGGCTTGAAGCTTGAATCATAGCATCCTAGAATTGGAAGACACTTTGTGGGCCATCCAGTCCAACCCCATTCTGCCAGGAAGCAGGAAAATCACATTTAAAGCACTTCATACTTCAAATATATCATGTATCTTCTTTTCCCTAAACTATTTAATAGTTAAGCAATAGGCTTTCTCATCAGTTTTCAGTAAAGTCATAATTTGGTTGCAGAAGAGCCTGTTGGCAGAACTTTGCTCATGACAATGGTGGAAGACAGACCTAACCTAAGGATGGTTCAGAGCATTTATTTCCTGTGATCAATTATGACTCATAGTTTTACGACACTGCCTAGCTCTGGGAAAACACGCTAAACTTGTAACCACCACTATTGTGGATTTCAAATCAGCCAAATTCCTTGCACCATATTTTGTGGAGGAATAAAAGGGTGAATTATCTCTTTTGGAAGCCTTATTCAAAATATGCCATTTTTTTTTTCAAAACCAGGAATTGAATTCTACCTATTTCTTAAGGTTGGGTGCATCTGTTGGGGCTCAGCTACAAAATGATGGGGAAACCTCAGAGAATGAGGGGGATGATGTTTTTCTTTTCACTGAGTCTGTGTGTGATCAAGCTGAAACACCAGCTGAATTGCAGGCCTTAGATCCGAGAGAAGGACTGGCCATTACAGAGGCTGTTTGGGATTCCATTTCTCATGGGAATCAGTCTTCAACAAACAAGGAGTTTACCCTTGATATCAGAGTGGGCCACAGTGCAGAGGGAGTGAAGGAAAGATTAATTAGATGGTCAGAAAGACTCTCTGAGAAGTCCTTGAAATTCCAGGTGTCAAAGGCATGACCTTGTGGCTTCTTGGTTGTGCCTGAGCTTAAATTAAGTGATGTTTTCTTAGAGTCTCCAGAGTAGACAACTTTGCCAAAGAATCAGCTCTCATGCTCATGAATCTTGTCTCCTGTGTTTGTCCCTGTAAGAGTTTTGCCTTGGAAAAGCTACTGTTCTCATGCTTATAGATCTATGTTTATGATCTTGATTTCCTGGATTCCATGTACCTTGCTGTAGTGAAATCTACCTTTAAGACGACAAGGCTGAAGCCTGAGTGACAGTGGCTGTCATCTTGGAACACAGGCAAAAGCAGGAGGAGGAGTCAAGCCGACTCCTGATTGGGTATAGCAATTGGGGGAGGAGTCGGTTGAGAGAGGGAAATAGGCTGTCAGCTTTTGACAGGGGGAGAGAAGTGTCTTGACATCAGACACAGAAGGATGAGATTTTAAGATAGGAAGTTACAGTAGGGATCTGACAGGGAAAGAAAGTTTTAAGTGAGCCTTTAGAATAGGGAATAAGCAGCAGACAAGGGCTAAGGTTACTGTATTGAGAGGATCAGTAACAGAAAGACTTGTCTGATTATACTTAGGGAAAGTATAAGGGAGTTTATTGCCCTGTGGGGGAGACAGACAGGAGTCTGTTCTCCAAGTGTTACTGTTTCTAAAGATAGAGCAGTGTGTTTAAGGAATCTCACAGTTGATAAATGTTTTACTGTCAGTGGAACTACTTGTTTAAGTAACTAAGTCTCTACAACTGAATTACGCTTCTGTACCGCTCATTATATGAGTAGATATTTGTTTAAAGATCAATAAACCTTTCTTAGTTCACTTTCAAATGGTGTATGCCTCAGTCTATCCATCTCCTCAGAACTAAGTCTGTCAAACCCTTTAAAGTCCAGTCATCCAGTGAAGAAGAAATAGAAGAACCAAGAGCTCAAACACACCTTACCTACAACACATTCACACCTTTGGTTCCTCAGGCCAATAAAAGCTGGGGTGGTGGCAGTCATACCTAACAAGAACATCGGTCATTTATAATACCTTTTCATCCCTTGCTTTGGTGGCAGAGGTGGGATTGTTTGACCACCCTGCCCAAGCTGTGGCGCTTTAATTTCTATTATACTGGTGGCAGCGGTGGGATTCGTTGTTCCCCCCTGCCCTAGATATCATTTGATATTTATTATACTTGCCTTATGGACTATGCAACTTCGTACACATGGACATTTACACATTTTCTACTGCTTTTTGGGAATGGCCTTTTCCTCTTTTGTATATGCTTTTCTAAATAAACTGCTGTAGTTTGATAATAAGGAGTCCCCAGTGATGCAGTAGGTTAAAGGGCTGAGCTGCTGAACTTGATGGCTGAAAGGCTGCAGGTTCGAATCTGGAGAGCGGAGTGAGCTCCCACTGTTAGCCCCAGCTTTGGCCAACCTAGCAATTTAAAAAATTGCAAATGTAGTAGTGCTCCAATGGAAAGGTAACAGCACTCCATGCAGTCATGCTGGCCACGACTTGGAGGAGTCTATGGACAATGCTGGCTCTTCAGCTTAGAAATGGAGATGAGCACGAACCCCCAGAGTTGGACACGACTGGACTTAATGTCAGGAGAAAACCTTTACCTTTACCTAGTTAGATAATACTAGACTGGTGTGGTACTGTGTGAACAAGAGCGACCTCAAGGCTGGAGTGCAATAGCATCTTAGAGCCCTTCCACACAGCCCTATATCCCAGAATAACAAGGCAGATAATCCTACAATATTTGCTTTGAACTGGGTTATCTGAGTTGACACTGCCATATATTCCAGTTCCAAGCAGATTTTCTGCCTTGATATTCTGGGATATAGATATGTGTGGAAGGGCCCTTAGTTCCTGGGACCACAAATTGGCCCTTTCATACATTGCAGTTGCCAATGTTTGCTCTCATTGGAGGAAAAAATGTTTTAGATCTCAATGGTCTCTCTCTGTTTTATTCAGGGATGTAGATTTCAATGAATAGTCCCCAAATCCTTTTGACATATACCAGTGGCTGGGACCCAGTGGCGCCCTATCATTTGCGTTACCTATTTCCAGGACAATTAAGGCATGAATAGCCATCTCAGCCGAGCACCATCATCCCATATGTCAGTTGGATTGAAGTTTGTTGCTTTACCTTCATGGCACACAAAGAGGCAGTAACGATTCAATTGCCCATGCTCTCGGCATAATTGAAACAGGAGATCTGATACTGTCATTTATGAACTGAAATGAAAGAATATCAGCAAGACTAGTTTCACATCCCACATCAATGTACCAGAACTGATCAGAAAAGCTATATTTATATTTTATTCTCTTTCCTCTTTCCTGCATTTCTCATTTCCGTTCAATAAATTAATCATTTAATTTGTTCAAGTGTCCTCAAGTGTGGTGACAAATCCATGCTGCGGCTCCAATCATCATGTTCAAGCATCGCTTTTTAAATGTTCCAGAGTCCTTTGGGTAGCTCACAGATTTAGAAATGACATGCGACAGAACCTGAATATCTAAAACAATTCAGCATCTGAATGATGCCTTAAAAATAACCCATGAAAAATAACCCATGAGCAGCCATATTTTGTTCTTTCACAATGATATGTTATCACACCCTATAGACACTGGTAAATCCATTTAGGAATGATATTTGGAAGTTATCAGGTCATCTGGGCTTGCTATTCCATTGTGTTCAAAATACCCTATATACTTAAGTATAAGCCGAGTTTTTCAGTCCCTTCTTTAGGCTGAAAAAGCTTCCCTCGGCTTATATTCATCATTTTACTTTGTTATTGTCTTGGTGGTGGCCGGGAGAGCTTTTACACAATTAAAACTTGTGAGCCAGCTGCGCCCGTTCCTTGGAAAGTCTGACTTGGCCACGGTGGTCCACGCTCTGGTTACATCCCGTATAGACTACTGCAATGCTCTCTACGTGGGGTTGCCTTTGAAGACTGTTCAGAAGCTCCAAATGGTCCAACGGGAGGCAGTCAGGTTGCTAACAGGAGCTGCTCCCAGGGAGCATACAACTCCTCTGTTGTGCCAGCTCCACTGGCTGCTAATCTGCTACCGAGCACAATTCAAAGTACTGGCTTTAGCCTATAAAGCCCTAAGTGGTTCCGGCCCTGCTTACCTGTCCAAATATATCTCTCCTTACGAACCCTCTAGGAATTTAAGATCTCCTGGGGAGGCCCTGCTCTCAGTCCTGCCATCTTCACAGGCTCGATTGGCGGGGACGAGGGATAGGGCCTTCTCAGCGGTGGCCCCTCGGTTGTGGAATGCCCTCCCCAGGGACATTAGATCAGCCCCCACCCTCTTAACGTTTCTCAAAAAAGTTAAAACCTGGGTATATGAGCAGGACTTCCCAAACGCAGTGTAGCTATTAAACTCTGATCTCGGAACGGTTGTACAATGTGACTGGATAATGACTGGTAATGAAATGCGGAGGACTTACGGTTTTTTCATTACGTTTATTGATGTTAATTGTAATGATTTTTTTTATCTATGTTAAATGTTTTTAATGTTTAAACTATTTTTGTACTGTTATGGGCATCGAATTGTGCCATTTTGTAAACCGCCATGAGTTGCCCTCAGGCTGAGAATGGCGGTATAGAAGCGTAATAAAATAAATAAAATATTTTATTACATTTATTATTTTACTCTATTTCTTCTTATTATTATTATTAGTATTATTAATAATAATACTTTTATTATTTTGCTCTATTTATTATTTTACATTTATTACTATATTATTGCTTCTATTACTTTTATCATTTTGCTCTAATTTTATTATTACATTTATTATTTTACTCTATATATTATTATTACTAGCCATCCCCTGCCATGCGTTGCTGTGACCCAGTCAGTGTATATGTGTTTTGTGTATGTATATATTTGTGTATATGTGTATATGTGTGTGTGTGTATGTTTGTGCATACATTGTAATGTATTTTTTTATTTTTTGGCTTTTTAAGTCTCTTCTGCTGTGTTTTTCAGTGTTTTTATGAGTGATGGTCACTTGTTGGCCTGATAGGTGTTTTGTGTCCAAATTTGGTGTCGATTTGTCCAGTGGTTTTGAGTTATGTTAATCCCACAAACAAACACCACATTTTTATTTATTTATTTGCTTTACTTCTATACCGCGTTTTTCAGCCGAAATGGTGACTCAAAGCGGTTTACATAGTAAAGGTCAACACATCAACAACAAGAAGGCAGTTAAAACACATTATACAAAACATCAGGTCAAAACAATCATAATCCTAGATATACGCCTCAGCAAACAAATCAGAATCCGTAATCATAATCCTTTATACCAATTCCTGTGATCAATTGTACCATATTACTGTATTTATATAAATTATTACATTTATTATTTTACTCTATTATTACTACATTCATTATGTTACTCTATTATTACTTTATTTTTTACATTTCCATCATTTTACTCTATTGTTGTTGTTGTTGTTGCTATTATTATTACATTTATTATTTTATCTTCTTTATTATTGGAAGAATACGTAAGCATATTTACATTGAAGAAGGTTAGAATAATGATTTAATCAGAGTTGGACAGTCTGATCTTAAATTACAGTTTGATGTAAATATTCACAAACATTTAACCTACTGATGCCTGAATTAATGTCATTTTATTGGTATATGTTTTTATTTTGAAATTTGCTAGTAGCTGCTGCATTTCCCACCCTCGACTTATACATGAGTCAATACGTTTTCCCAGGTTTTTTTGTGGGTTTTTTTTTGTGGAGCCCCCGGTGGCGCAGTGGGTTAAAGCACTGAGCTGCTGAGCTTGTTGATCGAAAGGTCGCAGGTTCAATTCCGGGGAGTGGCGTGAGCTTCCGCTGTCAGCCCTAGCTTCTGCCAACCTAGCAGTTCGAAAACATGCAAATGTGAGTAGATCAATAGGTACCGCTCCAGCGGGAAGGTAACGGCGCTCCATGCAGTCATGCCGGCCACTTGACCTTGGAGGTGTCTACAGACAACGCTGGCTCTTCGGCTTAGAAATGGAGATGAGCACCACACCCCAGAGTCAGACATGACTGGACTTAATGTCAGGGGACTACCTTTACCTTTACCTTTTGTGGTTAAATTAGGTGCCTCGGCTTATATTCGGGTCGGCTTATACTGAAGTATATACGGTAAGTATTTTTTTTTAAAAAAAGTAAGAAATAACCCTCAGCAATCTTGCAGCACCATTAAATCTTTGTGTCTGTGTTTAACACACACACAAATTTGAAAACAAATTAATGAAAAAATAAGAATGGATTTAAGAGGGAATACTCGTAAAAGGAAAATGGGCACAAAAATAAACAGCCCTGTCTATCTCTACCTACTAGTTCCAGTTATAACCTGCAGAAGCTTTTTTTTTAAAGGTCATGTCACATTCTGGCAGTCTCATCTTTCCCAAGTGCACCTCCATTCCCTAAGAACAAAAACCTTTATTATACATGTATGTGATAGTATTCACCTTTCAGTGAACCTTCTCGGTAAGGTTGGCAACGGAGATGAAAATAGAATCCCACGGACGGACTTCTGTTATTTTCTTTTCTGAGAAACAGTTCTGTTTGGATTTAATCTCTTTCTCTATCAGTCTTTCTAAAGTTATAATACTAACAAGTCTGCCAATACGTATAATAAGTACTGGAGAGGGATGAATATTTGAAAAAGATTTTTCCCAGGAGATAGATATAGATATAGATATAGATATAGATATAGATATAGATATAGATATAGATATATCTGAGTCATTTCTACAATATTTCGATCCTATACCCGAGTATGTGTTCTGTAGAGTGTTGCACAAGAAGGCATGTCAAGCCAACCCTGACCAGGACTGCCTTCCACCTGGAAATCGATGACCTCACTGCAGGAGAAGATGCAGATCAAGAACAGGGCTTCACAGCCACCTACGGATCCGCCGCACACTGCACACTGACCCTGGAGGATCATCCTACCCAGGCAATGAGGGATCGCCTAAGTAAGCTGGTGCAGAGGTCTCCATGGTGCATCCAGAGCAGTACGCCAAACACTTTCTGGACTTTGTCACTAATATATTTGCTTAGCTGTTTTCCAAAACTTCTTGATGGCCAAAGCTTAAGTTCAAATGGTGTCCTATTCCCTTGTAGTTCTCCTCCCTCCTACCCCCAATTCTTAGTAAGAGGGAGGGCTTGCCCCCTGCTGTTTGGGTCGGCAGGAGAGTTGGGATGCTACTGTGACTGGTCTGGAGGATAGCTGCTGAATCAAATGCCTTAATTTTGATCATCTGTGAAAGCAATATGGGCAAAGCACCAAAGAAGCTGTTGGCTGGCTGCTTTTGGGAGAAGCTTCTCTGGCTCCTTCTTAGGAGCAGGAGAAAGAAGGCTGACTCTGAATATGCTTCCCAATACCAACCACTTCCATCCCTTAAACTGTCATAGCAGGACACTCAATTGGTTCCTCTAGCCAGGGCAGGATCTCAACTCCCATAGAGAATTAAATGGTATTTTTAATCCTAGACAGAATAATATGCAATAAGAATTTTGTCCTGTGCCTTGGAAGAAGAGGAGTATGATGCAACATTGAATTTTTTCCATAATCTGTAAGCCACTCTGAATCTCCTTCAGGGCTGAGAAGAGTGGGGTATAAATATAGTAAATAAATAAATAAGGAAACACACCAGAAAGCACTAAAAAGCATGGTTTCTTCCCCTTACTGTACCATCTCTGATGATGAAAGTAGTAACAAGAGTGTGGAGATGGGAGTACACATTCCTCTACTGGTCAATAGAGTAGACTGGATGTAGAGGTTAAGTGAACGCGGCAAGGGAAAGACAAACCTGGGAAAGAAATGCATTGATGCTCTGCTCCTTGCCTCCTACCTGGAGTGAGTCTTGCTTGATCATTGAACTTGTGAGATTTCCATTCTTACATGAGAATGCAAGTCATAATGACTGTTGAATGAAGAAGCCAACCAGAGACATCCAGCCCATTTGGGAGGGGAGGGATATACAAAAAAGGATAGCGATTTCAGATGTCAAGGTGGAAAGCCCCTCTTTCTAAAAGAGAGGGGAAAGGGAGCTGAACCACAGGTCAGCCAAGTTCATCCAGTATCTGGGAATGGCCCATTCCATGCCTAGATAGAGAGATCCATGTTGACACTCTGGGTTCTCTGACTGATGTTTCTTTTGCTTCTTTCACATTAGTCTAGAAACAGGTAACAGAAGAAAATCACTTGCCAATGTCTATGTGCTTGCCTGTCTTTTCTCTTTAGCCAGCAGAGGAGAGCATGTGGCCAGTGGAAATTAATAGGAAAGGGTCTGTTGGGGCATCTTGCTCATAAGCTTCATCTAAAGCTGAAGCTGGCACTGAATCTAACTGTTTTCTAAAGCCTGCTTTGTTAGCTCTTCATTATCCAGACCATATTTAGCAATTGCTTGGAGGACAGGCAAGGACCTGGAGAAGAGCTGATCACTTATTTTTCAATGAGGGATGGGAATCTGCCCAAGCATGCAAACAACAGATATTTGCTCTATGAAGCAATGGTGTAAGTGGATAATTAGACTTAGGTATGGGCATTTCTGCATGAGAAGAAGATCTCATTGCCATCATCAGCTGCTGGCTGTCTTGATAGCTGGGTTCAGCTGGCAAGAGGAGGCCTTTAGATTGCACTTGGGATATTTTGTCGCAGAGGCAATGTTTGGGGGAGAGTGGGATTATTTTTAATTAGAAGTGTATAAAGCTGCTCACTGGGGAGAAGGGTAGTGGCAGGCAACCAAATGTTGGCTGCAATTGTGCCATGAAATCTGCCAGCAGAGTTGCTCACTTGGGCATTTGGAGAGATCTGGGACAACATTTTTGCTTAATTTCCACTTCAGCTTCCAGCACCAGCTAAATATTTGCTAGGCTCAGGAGACTCTGGGGAGAGAGGAATGAAAGCTACCAACCTACATTCCCAATCATCGGTTTCAATCCCTCTGAATGAAATCTTACATTTTGCAAACTGTTAACAGTGACCCACACATTAACTTCTATTTTATGTATTAATTCATATTCATTGCTAGGACATTCAACTCAATGGCTGCGAAAAGCCAGGGAAATTAAGAGAAAACAACTTAATTAGAAAAGGCAAGCACTTGTTGGTATTATCACTGCAACATGGTTGCTTTTATGTGTGTCTTTGTGTGATGCATTTAAGTAGTATTAGTATGAAAGGCAAGTATTATCCCCATAGTTCTTTAGGCTGGTCACTTCTTTCTTTCCAAAGGGTAAAGGTTTCCAATTATCAAAATGAGAACAAAAGGTGAGATGAATTTACATTATGTGTACATATTTAGAAATAATTACTATAAATTAAATAGAGATAGGACTGAAGATATTACTACCTTCCCTTGCCTAAATAATCGAGGCAGATCCAAACATATGTCTTGTTGAAGACTTTCGTGGCTGGAAACACTGGGTTGCTGTGAGTTTTCTCAGCTGTATGGCTATGTTCCAGAACAGTGTTTATCAACCTTCCTGTTGCCATGACCCTTTAATATAATTCCTCATGTTGTGGTGACCCCCCCCCCCAAAAATATTTTTGTTGCTACTTCATAATTGTTGTTTTGCTACTGTTATGAATTGTAATGTAAATATCTGATATGCAGGGTGTATTTTCATTCACTAGACCAAACTTGGCACAAATATGCAATACATCCAAATTTGAATACTGGTGTGGTTAGAGAGAGGGTTGATTTTGTCATTTGCAAGTTGTAGTTGTTGGGATTTACAGTTCACCTACCATCAAAAAACATTCTGAACTCCACCAATGATGGAATTAAACCAAACTTGGTACACAGGACTCCTGTGACCAACAGAAAATACTGGAACGGTTTGGTGAGCATTGGCCTTGAGTTTTGGAGTTGTAGCTCACCTACATCCAGAGAGAACTGTGGACTCAAACAATGATGGATCTGGACCAAACTTGGCACAAATACTCAATATGCCCAAATGTGAACATTGATGGAGTTTGGTGAAAGCAGACCTTGACATTTGGGAGTTATAGTTGCTGCAATTTATAGTTCACTTACAATCAAAGAGCATTCTCAACCCAACAACAATAGAATTGAGCCAAACTTCCCACACAGAACCCCCATGGCCAACAGAAAATCCTGTGTTTTCTAATGGTCTTTGGCGACCCCTCTGACACCCTCTCGCGACCCCCCCCCCCAGGGGTCCTGATCCCCAGGTTGAGAAACATTGTTCCAGAAGCATGCTCTCCAGAAGTCAGGAAAGAATGCTTCTGGAACATGGCCATACAGCCTGGAAAACTCACAGCAACCCAAAAATATGTCTTTCAAATTGCAATAATGCGCCTAACCCTACAGATTTCCTTCCTTCATTCTTTCAATTACAGTTCATTTTTTTGTCCAGTGCTGCAATCCATATTCAAAAGCAATGACATTGCAGATTGAGTATTGCAGTTGTGTTTTTCATACTTGTATGCATATTCAAATGCATAATGTTGCAATTCAGTAATGCACAACCATCACACAACTGCAGGAATGTGAAGTTATATTCCATCTCTTTAAAGTAGCATCTCAGTCCTCGATGTTTAATATTAAAATGACTGCAATCATATTTTAAGACTCTCACTTCTCATATTTTTATTTGAATCTCTTTTTCTGAGTCTTCTTGTGAGCCAGTTTGGAAAGAAAAGTGGATTGTAAAATCAAAGAAACAGCCAGCTCTTCTCCCACCATATGCACCAGTATGTGACACTTGGTATCCTGCAGTTTTATTGGACCAATAAAGGTCCTGCTCATCAAAGAAGATTGTCAAGAAGGAAAGAGGACATCTGGTCACAAACCCACTGCAGTTTCCCCAAGCAGAGTGCTTTGTTGTTGAACTTAGAACGGATTGGTAGCCAATATGCCCTTGAACTGTGGCGGTCACATCACGTCTAAAGAGGTATATGACTAATGCACCTGAAAAGTACATGACTAATACATCCAAGAGATTCATATTTGAACATTTTGCATTGCATTTTGCAAACATAAATTTTCCTAAGTGTTCCTAGATCTGGTAGCTGGGCATAATATTAAAGAAAAATGTGCATGCAATAAGAGATATGGAAGGGATTGCAGTAGACATACAGAAGCCCACCATCTCTTCTGCAAAAAGCATAACTTTCCTTGCTATAGCTAAGTAGCACTTCTGAGTGTCCATTGCAATCCTGTGTATTGCCTCCCCAAAGTGGAAGGTGTGCAAAAACATAATCTGAGCATATTAAGGAGCTGTGCCTGGCACCATGTTGCTCAAGATTTGTTTTCCTGCAATTTAGCATCCCCTCAATCTATATGAATAAAAATGTAATGTTCGTTTGTGGGATTAACAGAACTCAAAAACCACTGGATGAATTGCCACCAAATTTGACCACAAGACACCTACTAACCCAAGAAGTGACCATCACTAAAAAAAATGATTTTGTCATTTGGGAGTTGTAGTTGCTGGGATTTATAGTTCACCTGCAATCAAAGAGCACTCTGAACTCCCCGATGATGGAATTGAACCAAGCGTGGCACACAGAACTCCCATGACAAACAGAAAACACTAGAAGGGTTTGGTGGGCATTGACCTTGAGTTTGGGAGTTGTAGTTCACCTACATCCAGAGAGCACTGTGGACTCAAACAATGATGGATCTGGACCAAACTTGGCACAAATATTCCATATGCCCAAATATGAACACAGATGGAGTTTGGGGAAAATAGACCTTGATATTTGGGATTTGTAGTTACAGGGATTTGTAGTTCACCTACAATCAAAGAGCACTCTGAACTCCCCGATGATGGAATTGAACCAAATGTGGCACACAGGACTCCCATGACAAACAGAAAACACTAGAAGGGTTTGTTGGACATTGACCTTGAGTTTGGATCAATTCCATCACTGGTGGAGTTCAGAATGCTCTTTGATTGTAAGTTAACTATAAATTCCAGCAACTACAACTCCCAAGTGACAAACTCCCCCCCCCCCCCCCCAACCCCACTAGTATTCAAATTTCGGTGTATTGGGGATTTGTGCCAAATTTGGTCCAGTGAATGAAAATACATCCTGAATAACAGCTATTTACATTACAATTCATAACAGTAGCAAAATTTCAATTATGAAGAAGCAACAAAAATAATTTTATGGTTGGGAGTTTCCAAAACATGAGGAACTGTTTTAAGGGGTTGCAGCATTACCAAGGTTGAGAACCACTGATATAGTCCAACCCCATTCTGCCAAGCAGCAGGAAAATTGCATTCTAAGCACCCCCAACAGATGGCCATCCAGCCTCTGTTTCAAAGCCACCAAAGAAGGAGCCTTCGCCACACTCTGAAACAGAGAGTTCCACTGCTGAACAGCTCTCACAGTTAGGAAGTTCCTCCTCATGTTCAAATGGAATGTCCTGAACATGAAAAGTCATAGGTGAGTGTTTTGATTCTTAAGTTTTATGCCTTGGCACCTCTCGCATGATGTGGAGTTGTGTGCACAGTCATATTGAACATGGTGGTTATTAGGGCTATGCAAAAAAATTCATTTGTGCCTCGTATGTTTAGATCTTACCAAATAATACGACATACGAGGCACAAATGACTTTTTTGCACAGCCCTAATAATCCCCATGTTCAATATGACTGTGCACACAACTCCACATCTGCAGCTGCCAGCAGAATATATGCATTGGCACTCTGGAGAAGAATTCACCCCACATGCAGGGCACTAACAAAATGCCTGCTTTGGTTTAAATGTGTAAAATCCATTTCTGTTCTATTATCTCTATCCTGCAAGCATAAGGCAAAAATATGTTGATAATAGGAACAACCAGTAGGGAACTCACAACATCCACATTGAAATAAAATATAATAAAAACAGTGCAATGTATCTTAGCTTTCTCTTGCCAGTCATATGGTTTCCTTTCAACATGCTTCTCCAAAAGCAGTTTGCACCCCCCTTCCAAGTCAAGAAATAGAGAAACAACTGGAAAAAAAATACTGTATAGTAAGGAACTCTAAACAAATGCAGAAATGAGACGATGGCTTAACATCGAAATCTGAGAAGCAAAAAAGAATGATATTACCAAGGTTCTGTTTAAATCCCACCACAATCAGTTTCCCCTTGCTATTTTCTTTCTTTTCCCCCTTTTTAATGTTTGAAATTATACTCTTCTTGGAACTGTGTGTGTATATATATATAATGCCGAGATAGTAGTGTCACAAAGAAATGAATGGAAAAGAAGGCAACATAAATTGCTTGATGATGTGGCAGGCAAATTGCATGATAAATTTTCTTCAGCTCTCAGTATCATCATAAACAAAGTAAGCACTCTGGCAGAGGAAAAAAAAAGGGGAGGAGAATTCCTTAAAATGTTGATTCTGTTTACCTGAACTGATAGATTGTTTTCTTTGCAACAGTTTATGGTCTCGCAAATAAATGTGTTTATCTCCTGTTCCATATGAGACTGCTACAATGAATAGTTAAAGTAAACATTTTAGGGGTTTTTTCCACCCTTTTCTCTCCCCAAAAGATCGGCCTCAATGGAGCAGTGGATGGACTCGACATTCAGACATCTCAAATGCTGGCAGCCAGATAATACAGGGTTAGTCAAAATGCATAGGCCAATAAGCCATTCAATTGAATGGCTTATTGGCCTATGCATTTTGACTAACCCTGTATTACACTTACCAACAACCACCATGTCAGACTACACAGAGAAGCCATTGAAATCCACAAGCATGTGGACAATTTCAACAGAAAGGAAGAGACCATGAAAATGAACAAAATCTGGCTACCAGTACTAAAAAACTCTAAAATTATAACAGCTAAACAACAGAGAGGAAAAAACCAGGCACAGATTAACACCTCCCAGCAACAGATTTTCCCAGGCTCAGGCAGGCCTTCAAATGCTAATGAAGGTGATCAGCTAAACATTCACACCTAACTGCAGCAGGGAAGAGCTCCTTGCCCCACCCCAGCCATTCCACAGATATATAAACCCATTGTCCTAATTCCAACAGACCTCACACCTCTGAGGATGCTTGCCATAGATGCAGGCGAAACGTCAGGAGAAATGCCTCTAGAACATGGCTCTATAGCCCGAAAAAACCCACAAGAACCTAATATTACACTTACTTAGCTGTAATATTGTCTCATTTCGTTCTGGAGGTTTCAAGGTACCATCAATGTATGCTTTTTGTTGTTTTAGCAGAGGTTGAGAGTTTAACTGATGTTTTAGAGAGGATTGTGAGCTTTCTGTGGCACAAAGTGATGGACGTTCAAGTCTGGAAAATTCAAGCCAGGGAAATAATAGTTCTCTCTGTGAGAAAACTGTCTCAGAAAGTACAGGGCCTCAGGGGCATTCAGAGGAGTCAGAAGTAGCATCAGCAGATAAGGAATTGAGTGAAGAGGTGAGTGATAAGGAGGGTTCCCCAGGAGAAACCACCTGTAGCTATGGAGAGCAACAAAAGTCTTTGTTTACAGATTATTTATTGATTTATTTACGACATTTATATGCCGCCCTTCTCATCCCGAAGGGGACTCAGAGGGGCTTACAAGGTATATATACTAGGGCTGGGCGGTTTCGTTTCATTAATTCGTAATTCGTTAATAATTCGTTAATTTTTTTCAATTACAAAACGATAACGAACCATTCTGGAGCAATTATTAAAAAAAACGAATTTTCAAAAACGTTTTGTAAATGCTTCGTATTTCGATATTGTATTCGTTTCGTTATTGTTTTGAGGTCGTTTCGTTATTATTTCCGCATGTCTGGGCCAGTTTTATGGTTTAATTAGTGAAAAAAAATTATAATATCACACCAACAGTCAACAACAGAGGGAGAGGGAAGCTTCAGAAGGTTTTGGAGGTTTTTTAGCGTATTTCGCGGTCGCGCCCGCCATTAACGAATCGATTCGTTATTGTTTCGGAAATCGATTCGTTAATTTTTTACCATTTACGAAATTTCGTAAATATCGAACTTTTTAAAAGGAAAATTTTGTAATTATTTAAAATATCGAAACAAAAAACAAAACCCCAAATACAAATCGATTTTAGAAACAAATTTTTCCATTGTTACCCAGGCCTAATATATACATACAATATATTATTAACATAGTACAATATCAGTTTTAAATATTGCTATATTGCACTATATCAATTAAACTGTAATATTATTAGTAATATTACATGTAATATGAATATATAATTATAATATCATATTATTAGTAGTAGTATTATATTGCAGATCAGAGCAGAAAATAGAGAGATTACATGGGAAAGTTGTGGAGAAAATTCATTGGAAATGGAATGATTTCATGGCTGTCTATTAAACAGCAAGATGTTTACCTTAAGGTCAGTTCAGGCAACACTGTGTTAGAGTGAGAAGCTAAGCCTGAATTCTCTGGTTCTTGGTTCAAGTCAAGCCTTGGTTTGGATTTAAAATATCCTGGAAGTTTTCTGTGTTCCTTTTCATGTATTTCTGTTAAAGTGTTTCTTAGTTATATCTTCTTGCTTGTGGACTTATGCTGTACCTGTGATTTCTGGTTGTTCCTGGACTTTGTTACCTCTGGAACTTTATGAGACATTTGGATTACTGTTTGGTTATCACCTGTTGGTAAACCTTTTTGGATTATCTTCCTTTCTTATTCCTGATTTTTAATGCTTTTAATGGATCCCCCGGTGGTGTAGTGAGTTAAACCTCTGTGCCGGCAGGACTGAAGACTGACAGGTCGCAGGTTCGAGTCCAGGGAGAGCGTGGATGAGCTCTCTCTGTCAGCTCCAGCTGAACAAAGCATTTGTTGGATTTTCTTCGTGGGCCTGTACAGCAAAGGACAACAGGGATCTTCTCGCTTCTGCAGGAGTCTACCGTATACCATGCAGTCTACATAGGGACCACCAAAGGCAGCAGCCGAACATGAATCAAGGAACATGAAAGGCACTGCAGAGTACTTCAACCAGAGAAGTCAGCCATAGCAGAGCACCTGGTGAGCCAACCTGGACACAGCATATTATTTGAGAACACAGAAATGCTGGACCACTCTCACAACCACCATGTCAGACTACCCAGAGAAACCATTGAAATCCACAAGCATGTGGACAATTTCAACAGAAAGGAGGAAACCATGAAAATGAACAAAATCTGGCTACCAGTATTAAAAAAACTCTAAAATTAGAACAGCACAACAACAGAGAGGAAACAGGCAGGGACATCTAATCACTTCTCAACAAAAGATTGCTCCAGACACTGCAAGGCAATCAAATGCTAATCAAGGTGGTCAGTTGAAACAGTCACGTCTAGCTCCAACAGACAATAGTCCTTTGTCCCACCCTGGTCATTCCACAGATATATAAACCTCCTTTTTCCTAGTTCCAACAGACGTCACTACCTCTGAGGATGCTTGCCATAGATGCAGGCAAAACGTCAGGAGAAAATGCCTCTAGAACATGCTTTTAATGTGTTTTTGCAATAAACTGCTTGCTTATATTCCTGGACTCTTGTGTGTTGCGGTGGCCATAGGTGTTTCCAGGCCTGGAGTGCAACACTTTTGATCTGAACAAGTGTTTGTTGCCATGGTTGGGGTGGCTAATAAGAAAGCAACCTGAAATTCTCAATAGCCATTTGGTGTCACCGTAGAAATGTTATAACAGGGCTAGTGAGCGCCAAATTGAATGTATTGGCCATAAAACTCTCCCAGTGAGATTGATCCAGTCACATCCGCCCAACCTAAGCAGCATCAAAGGACTAATATAGAGATAGAAAAAAAAACTGGCATGACACCCTATGGTTAGCAAAAAAGATAGATAAAATTATAATTAATTATCATAATGTTACTGGAATAAAGATAAGGAAACTGATTAGATTCCTGTCAAAGGTTGATTTGGTGATGGATCAGATCAGTTGAGAAACACATTTGCAATTGTTAGATGTTGCTGAAGTAAGATAACAAGTCATAAAGAAATATAAAAACATCCACAGATTTGCAATCATCCTAGTCTCTCTTTTTTGACCAAGCAATGACATTTTTTTCCATTTCCAAGGCTTGCTAATTTTATATTGTACACATTCTAGGCTGATGACATATTTATCTCCTGATTGTCTATTGATGATGAATGGGTAAGAGCCAAGCAGTTAAAATACACATAAGCCTACAGTATAAAGCAATGTAATATGTAATTTGATTCACTCTACTTAGAACCAATGGTAATTTAGTCATGGGTTTTAGTTTTAATTGCTCTCTTTGTCACTGTGATGGAGATTACTTAAATCTGAGTGGTTTTAGTCATCCAGTGTTGCATCTGAAATACTATTTCATTCTTTATTGATATAAATACTCTCCAACCAATTTAAATAGCAAGAGCAGCGTGTATTATAATGTTATTCAATTTTAGGGATTTTGAGAAAAAAAGGATTTATTGTGTCTTTGGGCAACAACGACACAATAAACATACGTATTTTCCCTTTATTTTTATTCTATTCTTTATACAACTTTACAATCATGTAACATGTCAGAATCACGAATGTGTGCATGCAACAAAGAATGGAAGAAGATTAGTGTGAGCTATTTGTGGAGGGGGGAGTGAAAAGTCAAGCAGGAATACTATTATATGATCTTTCAATTTGCAGCAAAGAATCCCAGCCATCTTCAGAAAACAGCTTAAGCAATCTTGTTAGCAGTCCAAAAAGGAAGATTTCAGGAGGGAAAATAGAGGTCTGCTGCAGACTAGCCTAAGCCTATTAGCAAATTAATTGTTCAGGTGAGATTTCAACTAGTTTTCTGGTTCACACTTAATGTTCCTATTCATTCTCAGCTCAACCATTAGGCAAAATGAGAGCAGTTACCTGAGGGATTTGATGCCGAAGGCAGTGGTGGTGACAACTTCAAGCTGCTGCTCCTTAAATCCCTAGTTGTTTTCCTTGGCTGAGAGACTGAACTCTTTATGTCACACAATAACTCCTACATTAAGTTGATTCCTTGGATATGTTTAAGAATGCTGTCAGGACCCATTGCCAGCCCAACGGAGGAAGTATATGTCATAGGCAGGGAATAGAACCTCATTATTCTAGATCAGTGGTTCCCAAACTGTGGTCCGTGGACCACCAGTGTGTTGGGGTTCATCCTGATCTGTGTGAACCTGACCCTGATTTGTGTGAACCTGATTCTCTGATAGTATTTCCATCTGAGCAAGCTACTGAACAAGTAGTTTTCCCCGACACTGTGGAAACTGGTGTTGATTGGAAAAACGAAACTGAACAGCTGGATGAAAATGTTTTGGAATCCAGCCGCGATAGCTCTCCACCTGGGTTTGTTAATGAGAACCGAAGGGAACAGATAACGAGAGACAGGAGTGATTCACAGTTTCTATGAAGGTCAAGTAGATTACAGGAGAGACAGGCTTCAAAGTCAAGGGGCGTTTCAAAGAATAGTTTCTTTGGGTTAAGGGGATGCCTGCTGGGTGCGTCCTCAGATCAAGCAATGTTTGGGACTGTGGCAGTGCCTTGGCAGAATTCCTGTGTTCCATGGCCGATAATCCCAGAGGCTTCTAGTTTTCAAGTACATCGTTAGCAAGAGGCTAACAGGTTCCTGGTTCTTGTATTGTGGTTTTTGGATTTTTGCTCAAGTTCAGAGATTTTCCTGACTGCTGTGTTTCTGTGGTGGCTTTTTGACTTTGCATTTAACTTTCTTTTGTAACCAATTTTTCATCAATAAAAAAGGATTGTTTTTCCTACAGACCAGTGTGGTGGATTTAGTCTTATGGTCTCGTTTCTTGATCTGGGATGCAACACAGTGGTCCACAAGAAAAAAAATATGGTCCATGGCAGGCATGTACCCGGGGGGGGGGGGGCTTGAGGGGCTTCACCCCCCCCCCCCAAATTCTCAGGGTGGTCTGCGAGAAGGTCTTACTGGTATATTATTTAAACTGTTATGTTTATTCATATCATGATCTGATCACCATGCTCAATATATCCCATATGCATGGGGTATTGGGATAACGATACAAAAGGTTTGCTAGGGTAGTGCCTCAGCCCCCCGAATCAAACTCAGCCCCCCCAATAAAACTCAGCCCCCTGAATCAAACTCAGCCCCCCGAACCAAACTCAACCCCCCGAACCAAACTCAGCTCCCCTGAAACAAACTCAGCTCCCCTGAATCAAACTCAGCCCCCCTGAATCAAACTCAGCTCCCCTGAATCAAACTCAGTCCCCCGAATCAAACTCAGCCCCCCCGAAACAAACTCAGTCCCCTAAATCAAACTCAGCTCCCCCGAATCAAACTCAGCCCCCCGAAACAAACTCAGCTCTCCCGAATCAAACTCAGCCCCCCAAATCAAACTCAGCCTCCCAAATCAAACTCAGCTGCCCGAATCAAACTCAGCTCCCCTGAATCAAACTCAGCCCCCCCAAATCAAACTCAGCTCCCCCAAATCAAACTCAGTCCCCTGGAATCAAACTCAGCTCCCCCGATTCAAACTCAGCCCCCCAAATCAAACTCAACCCCCTGAATCAAACTCAGCCCTCCCCCCAAATCAAAGTCATCCCCCCAAACCAAACTCAGCTCCCCCGAATCAAACTCAGCCCCCCCCCCCGAAACAAACCCAGCTCCCCCGAATCAAACTCAGCGGTCCCGAATCAAATTCAGCTCCCCCGAATCAAACTCAGCCCCCCCGAACCAAACTCAGCTCCCCCGAATCAAACTCAGCCCCCTGAATCAAACTCAGCTCCCCTGAATCAAACTCAGCCCCCCTGAAACAAACTCAACCCCAAATCAAACTCAGCCCCCCAAATCAAACTCAGCACCCCAAATCATACTCAGCTCCCCAGAATCAAACTCATCCCCCTGAATCAAACGCAGCCCCCGAATCAAACTCAGCCCCCCGAACCAAACTCAGTCCCCCAAATCAAACTCAGCCCCCCAAATCAAACTCAGCCCCCTGAATCAAACTCAGCCCCCCCGAATCAAACTCAGCCCCCCCGAATCAAACTCAGCTCCCCGAATCAAACTCAGCCCCCAAAATCAAACTCAGCCCCCCCCGAATCAAACTCAGCTCCCCCGAATCAAACTCAGCCCCCCTGAATCAAATTCAGCTCACCAAATCAAACTCAGCCCCCCCTGAATCAAACTCAGCCCCTCTGAATCAAACTCAGCTCCCCCGAATCAAACTCAGCCCCCCCAATCAAACTCAGCCCCCTCCCAATAAAACTCAGCTCCCCCGAAACAAACTAAGCTCCCCCGAATCAAACTCAGCCCCCCTGAATCAAATTCAGCTCACCAAATCAAACTCAGCCCCCCCCCCCCGAATCAAACTCAGCCCCCCCAAATCACACTCAGCGCCCCCGAATCAAACTCAGCCCCCCAAAACAAACTCAGCTCCCCTGAATCAAATTCAGCCCCCCTGAATCAAATTCAGCTCACCAAATCAAACTCAGCCCCCCCCGAATCAAACTCAGCCCCCCCAAATCACACTCAGCGCCCCCGAATCAAACTCAGCCCCCCAAAACAAACTCAGCTCCCCTGAATCAAACTCAGCCCCCCTGAATCAAATTCAGCTCACCAAATCAAACTCAGCCCCCCCCCCCGAATCAAACTCAGCTCCCCCGAATCTGACTCAGCTCCCCCGAATCAAACTCACCCCCCCCCCGAATCAAACTCAGCGCCCCCGAATCAAACTCAGCCGCCCCAAAACAAACTCAGCACATCCCCCCCCCCCCGAATCAAAATCCTGGCTACGGGTGGATTTCCTTCTGAGGAGTAGATGCCGTATGATGAATCTGATGATCAATCCATGTTTCCTCAACACAGCCTACTTTGAGTGACATGACTGAGTCTTCACAATTCTGCTAGATCTAAACAGGGACAATGTCAAGGAATAAAATTGTCATTTTCAGCATACAACTCATGTGTTGGACAGCCTCTAATGGTCCTTGATGTCTACTTTTCCTAAGTATGAATGATGCCCCAAACCATTTGTATTTGATAAAATAGAGTGGATTTGCTTTCTCGCAGACTGACATTTGAGTAGGGAAGCGTATGTTATATTCCGACTGTTCTTCCAGTTGAATTTAGTAAGCAATACACCACCGAGACATTTTGCATCTGAGAGTCAAGAGGATCATTTCAAAATCTACCTGACTCAAATCTGTCAGAATCAGAGTGATGGGGCATCAGAAATTAATCTTCCCACATGTCCCATGGTTTCGTTGTTCCACCAAGTTTACAGATTATGCTCAGCTCATTCTTGACAAGCATTTCAAACACAGACTTAAGGAGACAGAAGCCTGACCTGATATTTGTGCTAATAATACTTGTACAGGGCATCCGAGAAAAAGAGTTTGGCATGAGTCAGAATTTCACAGTTGCTATCCCATACAAATATAATTGACATTTCTGTAGACAATTATTTTCACACTCTAGCTCACGGAGGACAAGTCATATTCCCTGCTTGCTGACTCTTTAACTTCTGAAGTTTTTCAGTTTTTGTTTTGTCGGGAAGCTGCTGCAGCAGCTTTGCTCTTGGCTTTGTAGTAGAGGTCACAGAAAACAAGATGAAATGCTAGGACACCAAAGCTCCCTTCGTTCGGCACCTCAGCCTGTTGAGTAGGCCTGGGTAACAACGGAAAAAATTGTTTCTAAAATCGATTTGTATTTGGGGGTTTTTTTGTTTCGATATTTAAAATAATTACAAAATTTTCCTTTTAAAAAGTTCGATATTTACGAAATTTTGTAAATGGTAAAAAATTAACGAATCGATTTCCGAAACAATAACGAATCGATTCGTTAATGGCGGATGCGACCGCGAAATACGCTAAAAAACCTCCAAAACCTTCTGAAGCTTCCCTCTCCCTCTGTTGTTGACTGTTGGTGTGATATTATATTTTTTTTCACTAATTAAACCATAAAACTGGCTCAGACATGCGGAAATAATAACGAAACGACCTCAAAACAATAACGAAACGAATACAATATCGAAATACGAAGCATTTACAAAACGTTTTTGAAAATTCGTTTTTTTAAATAATTGCTCCAGAATGGTTCGTTATCGTTTTGTAATTGAAAAAATTAACGAATTATTAACGAATTACGAATTAACAAAACGAAACCGCCCAGCCCTACTGTTGAGTATCCTTGCAATGAGATCCTGAAACAAACCTGCAAACATTATGGTATGGTGTTTCAGTGTAGAATTAATGCTGGGGAGAGAAAGAATAGTAGGGCTGGGCGGTTTCGTTTCGTTAATTCGTAATTCGTTAAAAATTCGTTAATTTTTTAATAACGAAGCGATAACGAACCATTCTGGAGCAACTTAAAAACAAAACGAATTTTTAAATACGTTTTGTAAATGCTTCATATTTCATTATGTATTCGTTTCGTTATTGGTTTGAGGTCGTTTCGTTATTATTTCCGCATGTCTGGGGCAAGTTTTATAGTTGTTTTTTGTTTAATTAGTGAAAAAAAATTATAATATCACACCAACAGTCAACAACAGAGGGAGAGGGAAGCTTCAGAAGTTTTTTTAGTGTATTGCGCGATCGCGGCCGCCATTAACGAATCGATTCGTTATTGTTTTGTTATTGTTTTGTAATTTTTTTACCATTTACGAAATTTTGTAAATATCGAACTTTTTTAAAGGAAAATTTTGTAATTATTTTAAATAACGAAACGCAAAACCCCCCAAAAAACGAATCGATTTTAGAAACAATTTTTTCCGTTGTTACCCAGGCCTAAAGAATAGGCATGAAGCAAGCTCTGGGCGGTTTCGTTCGTTAATTTCGTAATTCGTTATTGATTCGTATTTAAATTAGCTTATGATCCGATATTGAGCCATGCAGGAGCAACTAGAAATCGAAACGAATTTTTCAATTTATTTCGTAATTGGTTCGTAATTGGTTTGAAATCGTTTCGAAATCGTTTCGATATTATTTCCGTATGTCTGGTGCAAGTTTTATAGTTGTTGTTTGTTTTATCAGTGATAAAAAAATAAATTATCACACCAATAGTCAACAACAGAGGGAGAGGGAAGCTTCAGAAGTTCCCCCTGTCCCATTTGGAGGGTTTTTTTAGCGTATTGCGCAATCGTGTCCGCCATTAACGGATCAATTCGAAATTTACAAAATTTCGTAAATAACGAATTTTTTTAAAGAAAAAATTTGGAATTCTTTTAAAAAACGAAACGCAATGGACCCCCTAAAAGCGAAATGAGTTTAGAAACAATTTTTTCCGTTGTTACCCAGCCCTAGTTCCATGAGCTCAAATGGATCAAAAGGAAGGAGGAAACCCGTAACCACAAACTTTTATTTAATATGAAGACAATGCTCGGTATTCTGCAGATGAGAAAGAATATAGGACTTTTTGTTGTTAAAAGTGTTCCATTTATTCAGGCATATCTTTTTTTCTCTTTCTCATAGCACAGAGAAGATAACCTGAAATAGCTGTCAAAATCTGTAAATACTGTGACTTTGCAAAACAGAGTTGACAAAAAAGAAAACGGTAGTTGTGCATGGAGGAATTCTTAGAAACCAAGCCTTCCTGTGTCCAATACCATTTGTTCATTTAGTATTATTTATTTATTTATTTATTTACTATATTTATGTTGTTGTTGTTCATTCGTTCAGTCGTCTCCGACTCTTCGTGACCTCATGGACCAGCCCACGCCAGAGCTCCCTGTCGGCCATCACCACCCCCAGCTCCTTCAAGGTCAGCCCAGTCACTTCAAGGATGCCATCCATCCATCTTGCCCTTGGTCAGCCCCTCTTCCTTTTACCTTCCACTTTCCCCAGCATCATTCCCTTCTCTAGGCTTTGCTGTCTCCTCATGATGTGGCCAAAGGACTTCAACTTTGTCTCTAGTATCTTTCCCTCCAGTGAGCAGTCGGGCTTTATTTCCTGGAGGATGGACTGGTTGGATCTTCTCGCAGTCCAAGGCACTCTCAGAACTTTCCTCCAACACCACAGCTCAAAAGCATCGATCTTCCTTCGCTCAGCCTATATTTATATCCCACCCTTTTCACCCCAAAGGGGACTCAGAGTGGCTTAAAAGTAGGCAATAATTCAATGATTGGCCAGGGTGGTCCATGCCTTGGTCACCTCTAGGTTGGATTACTGTAATGCGCTCTACGTGGGGCTGCCCTTGAAAACGGCTCGGAAATTCCAACTGGTTCAATGGGTGGCGGCCAGGATGTTAACTGGTGCCCCTCACAGAGAAAGGTCAACCCTCCTGTTTAAGGAGCTCCATTAGCTGCCGTTTACCTACCGAGCCCACTTCAAGGTGCAGGTGCTTACCTACAAAGCCCTAAACGGTTTGGGACCTGCCTACCTGCGTGACTGCATCTCCGTATACGAACCCACACACTCCCTCTGTTCATCCGGAGAGGCCCTGCTCACGATTCCACCTGCGTCGCAGGCTCGTTTGGTGGGGATGAGGGACAGGGCCTTCTCTGTGGTTGCCCCCCGACTTTGGAACACCCTCCCCAAAGACATTAGACTAGCACCCACGTTGGCGGTCTTTAGGAAGAACTTGAAGACCTGGCTATTCCGATGTGCCTTTCCGGAATAGGATAACCTCCAGCACTACGTCCCAGAAGCACTTTATTAGAGCTTAAGACTCTCTGCACATTGCACTTGCCCAGAACCCCAGCGTATCACCTCTTACACCAAGCACTTTTTAACCTGTACCCTTCATTGGCCCGGCCCTGGTTTTTTTGCGTAATAGTGTAATGTTGTTGTTGTTATCGCTTATGTTTTTAATTTGCTTGTATTATATTGTTATTTTCTGTTGTTGTTGTTTGAGGCCTTGGCCTTTGTAAGCCGCATTGAGTCCTTTGGGAGATGCTAGCGGAGTACAAATAAAGTATAATAATAATAATAATAATAATAATAATAATAATAATGATGATGATGATGCCACACATACAGAACACACAATAAAATAAACATATACATTAAAAACCATAAGATTAAAACATCTAAACATCAAACCCAATTATTAAACCACACAACCCAAAATTTGCTATATATCAGCACAATTTTGGAATGGGTGGTGGCCTGACATTATTGGGATTGGATATCTGATTTTTCCTGGCTATCCAAGAACTTGATATGTTGCCTTCTTTACTCAGTCCAGCTAAACCAGAAAATCCCAATTGGATGGTCCCCCATGAGGGTCTTCCTCCAGGAGCAAACCAAGAATGGGCAACTTGGAAGACCTTGAACAGACTCAGAAGTCGAGTGGGCAGATCCAAAAACAACAACAACAACAACAATCTTTATACCCCACCACCATCTCCCCGATGGGGACTCGGAGCGGCTTACATGAGGCCAAGCCCAAATGACAATTACAATTGTTCCGTCTTCCAGGAGCTTGGTTTGCATTGCCCCTTAGTAGCATCCTTTTGCATTTCCCCCAGGGTTGCTACAGTCTCAGCAGCACCCTGAAAGTTAACCATTAACAGGGGCTTAAAGCCAGCCTGCAAAGCCTTTTGCTGTTATTGGCTTTAAAAAGTATCTCTTTGGTCCAGAGACCGCCCTTTTTCCTGGGGATGAGATCTCCATTTTGGAGAAGCTCTCCTGCCTTCTTCAGTTTAGAAAAAGCCTCAGATGTGCTGGTGGTCAAGCTAGGCAGTTCGGACAGGCCGTCGTGAGTATTTACCCCTTTGCCTTTGAAACTGGTGCTGAGCTTATATAGGGGAAGACCTGCTCTTTCTAAAAATAGCAGCTCAGCACTAGGGGAGAGAATATCCCAGGATTTCTTTGCCATTGGGAGAGGCTCTATTACTTCATCCCCAACCTAGCTTTGAGCTTAGATAGGGAAAGACCTGCTCTTTCTTATAATAGCAGCTCAAGGCTAGGGTAAAGAATCCCAGGATTTTTCTATCATTGGGGGAAGTTAACTCAGCAGCTGAAGGAAAAAGGAAGGAAAGAATATCTATATGATTTCACAAGTTGACTGTTTGTGTTTGTAACTTCAACAAGCTGTGCCAAGTCTGCCAAGGACTTTGAGAAATAAATATTCTGCTACATGTTCAAATCTGGACTGGCCTCAGTTGCTGGGAATCCTAAGCTTCTAAGTGAGGCACTTGCAGTTCACCTGGATAAAGAGAGAAGCACATCTTAGGTTTAACTTTATAGTGTCTGGGTGTGACGGCACAACAATAAAGAAAAACCAAAACACAAACCAAAAATACAAACAATAAACAAAACATCATAGTTACATAAAACATATGAATACATAACAATATAAAAATTACAGTATGAACAGGCACAGTAACAATGGGCGGACTACGTGTAATGATTAAAAGACAAACTGATTAAAACTAATTAAAAGCTTGGGCGAGATAAAAGAGAGAAGCAGGTAATTTACGGAGGAGGGCTCATTATAGCAGGAGTTGTGGAATCAAGCTTTCCCATGGGGGGGGGGGGGAGGGACGTATACTCCAATGACAGAACTTTGAGGCTGAACAATCATGTGGGATTATATACCTACTCATCAACCTGGCTCAATGGCACTACCACGAAGAATCCTCCACCTGGTGTAACTGTGGAGCAGAACAAACAACTCTGCATCTGTATGCTTGTCCACAATGTCCTGCCTCATGTACAGAGGAAAAATTGTTTAAAGCTGCAGACAATGCAGTCACTGTTGCTCATTTTTGGTCAAAGATTATTTAGTCGCTTGTGCTTGTGTGTTATACTTATGTGTGCAATGCTTTTGACATGAAATAAATAATACAATTTATTATTCATCTAACAGAACATGGCTTGTCTGCCACATGTAACACCAACTGGGGACTAAATAAATCTTAGTTTTGTTAGCTTCCTGAGACATCCAAAATCAATACAGGAAAGGTGAAAAAGTAAAGGTTTCCCCCTGATATTAAGTCTAGTAATGTCCAACTCTGGGGGTTGGTGCTCATCTCCATTTCTAAGCTGAAGAGCCAGGGTTGTCTGTAGACACCTCCAAGCTCATGTGGCCAGCATGACTTCATGGTGCGCTGTTACCTTCCCACCGGAGCGGTACTTATTGATCTACTCACATTTGCATGCTTTCAAACTGCTAGGTTGACAGAAGCTGGGGCTAACAGTGGGAGCTCACCCTGCTCCCCGGATTCAAACCTGAGACCTTTCGTTCAATACAGGAAACGGAACGGTCAAACACCTATCAGGTCAGCTATTGAGATTCGTTCATCGTTTTTGTGAGTCCAATGCTGTAAAAGAACAGCTCTACTCAAATGGGACAGTCTCCAGATAGCTGATGTATGCACAACTCAGTTTAATCGACTGCAAGAAACAATGTGCTGTGCAAAAACCAAAATAAAACTATAAGCCATTTTCAATCGGTGGCATGAAAAAGATGGCTCCCGTTTTATAATCCCTCCAATAGATCAAACCATCCAAAGTTGTTTCTGTTTGTTATCTAGTTCTGGTGCTGTTTGCCTCAAGGGGGAACACTTTGGAAAATCGCACAATCTTCCAATTTCTGTGACTTGTGTGATGGTGTCCATGCAGTATTATCTCATCAAGATAAACAAACACCTGCAATGAGTTGGCAGCAAGCCTGATAACAAATGGCCAAAGATAAATGGGCAAAGATAAGGCAGCGATCAATTGTTGTCAAAACTTCCTTTAGAGGTGATTTCCATTGCTGTTATGTTTCATCATGGAGAACAATCAAACGGAACAAATTGACTCCAAAGCAAGAAATAATAAAATGTCAACTTCGGGGAATGAAAGAAATAAACATGACACAAAGCATTAAGGCCAAGATTTGAAAATCAAGCTTTTGACTGAGTCAGAATTACTTTTTAGAGTTGGATATCTGGACCATTGGTAACAAAGACCCTGGAATCCTAGAGTTATGGAGTTGGAAACGGACCCATGGACCATCAAGTCCAACCCCTTGCTCAATGCAGGAAATCCAAAGAGAACATCCCCAGCAGGTATTTATGTGTGTGTACTTATTCAAATGACTCTGATCTACATTAGCTTGAAAACAGTCCATGTGAAACGGATCCAGGAGACTTAGTAGACCACATGTGCCGTCACACCCAGACCCTATAACGTTAAAACTAAGATGTGCTTTTCTCTTTATCTGGGTGAACCACGGGTGCCTTTCTTTGAAGCAAGAACTCAATACTTTCAGCAACTGATACCAGTCAAGATATGAACATCAACAAAATATTTATTTCTAAAGTCCTTGGCAGACTTGGCACAGCTTGATAAAGTTACAACACAAACAGTCAATTTGGGAAACCATAGAAATGTTCTTTCCTTTTCCTTCAATTACTGAGGTAACTTTTCTCCAAAAGGTGGAAAAAATCCTGGGATCTTTCACCCTAACCCTGAGCTGCTATGGTTAGAAAGAATAGGTCTTCCCCTATCTAAGCACAAGGTTAGTTTTGGAGATGAAGTAATACTCAATAGTACTCAATAACTATTTCTCGCTATTTCTCAATATCTATCTATACCTCAATCAGCTTCTCTATCTCAATTCCCTTTCTTAATAACTCAATTTCTTTCTCTGTCTAAATAACCCAATAACTCAATAACTCAATAACTCAATTGTACTCACAATGGCTTTTCAGAGCTACCTGTCTGACCAACAGCACATCTGAGGCTTTTTTCTTTCTACTGAAGGAGGCAGGGGAGATTCCAAAATGGAGATCTCAACCCCAGGAAAGAGGGTGGACTCCTAACCCAAAGAGATACTTTCTAAACCAATAACTGGAGAGGGCCTGCAGCCTGGCTCTCCAGACTCTGATACTGTTTAACTTCCAGGGTGCTGCTGGGTCTATAGCAACCCTGGGGAAATGCAAAGGAATGCTATCCCATGCTGCTAAAAGGCAATGTAAACCATGCTCCTGGAAGACGGAACACCACAAGCTGAATATTAATCAACAGTGTGATGCGGCACCTAAAGAAGCCAATGTCTTTCTAGACTACATCAATAGGAATATACAATAATATCTGGATTGAGAAAAATCATATCCTCACCGTATTCTGCTTTGGTCAGACCTCACTTAGAATGCTGTGTCCAATTTTGGGCAGTACAATACAGACAGGACATGACAATTTATTTAATTAAGACATTAATATTTCGCCCTTCTCACCCCGAAGGGGACTCAGGCTGGAGCACAGCATATATATGGCAAACATTCAATGTCAAGACAAGAATTCATTATATACATGCATAAACATTAAAAACATTTATCTCAATATTAAAATGCACTGTTTAAAACTGTCTTGGTCATCTGCATTACATCTAATTGGCCTGATAAAGTTTCCTATTGCTGCTTTATTGCCCTGTCCTGAAAGCTTGGTCCCACAGCCAAGTTTTTGCCAGCCTTCTGAAGGATGGGAGGGAGGGGGCCGATCTGATCTCACCAGGAAGGGAGTTCCATAGCTGGGGGGCCATCACTGAATAAGGCCATCTCTCTTGTCTCCACCAATCGCGCCTGTGACAATGACGGGATGAAGAGCAGGAGGATCTTAGTCTCCACAATGGTTTATAGGAGGAGATGCATTTAATGCATCCAGAGAAGGGTGACCAAATTGATAAAAGGTTTGGAAGCCAAGCCATATGAAAAACAGCTTTGGGAGCTGGGTAAGTTTACCTTGGAGAAAAGGAGGCTGAGGGATATGATAGCCATGTTTAACTATCTGAAAGATGACACATTGAGGAGGCAGCAAGCTTCTTTTCTGCTGTTCTGGAGACAAGGACATGGAGCAGTGTATTCAAATTGCAAACAAAGAGATTGTACCGAAACATTAGGATGAATATCCCGATAGTGAAAATTGTTTGGCAGTGGAACATGCTGCCTTGGAATATGATGGAATTACCTTCTCTGGAAGTTTTAAGCAGAGGCTAGATGGTGATCAGTCAGGGGTGCTTTGATCATATGGTCCTACCTGTCAGAAGAAGGTTGGACTGGAGGGCCCTTGTGATGGTTTCCAACTCAATGGTTATATGACCATAGCACAGCACTGACCTTTTCCCCATCTCTCACCCTGATGCCAGATGTAGTGATGGGGTGAGCTAGGAAAGAAGGGATTTCTTCCTCTTCTCTCAGACATTCTTCATCACAGATGATATTAGAGAGAAAAGCTAAGTGCTGGAGACTGACATGATATGGGGAGTGGGGTGTGAGTGTGTGTGTGTGTTTTATCCTGGCTATCTGGTGATGCACAATTGTGTTTTGCACTGAATCAGGCCTCCAAAATGGGTCAGTATAAATGGGGCTTCCTAAATTAGGTGCCCAAAATTGAACTCTGCACTCTGAGTCTCAAGCAATCATATTTTCCCTCTCTGGGAGCTGCTGAATTGTTCTACTACATAATACCAATTGATAATGCTGCATTCACAGACGATAGCCAACTCTCACAATTCTTTCCATTCATTTATCCCAAAGGCCATTGTTGAACATAGCTGCAAAAGCTGGGAGAAAACTGGTGGTGATGTCAGTCTATTCCAGTGTTTCTCAACCTTCCTTATGCTGCAACCCCTTAAGACATTTCCTCCTGTTGTGGTGACCCCCGACCATAAAATGATTTTTGTTGCTACTTCATAACTGTCATTTTGCTACTGTTATGAATCGTTATGTAAATATCTGACATGCAGGATGTGTTCTCATTCACTGGACCAAACTTGGCACAAATACCCGATATGCCCAAATTTGAATACTGGTGGGGTTGGGGGAAGAATTGATTTTGTTATTTGCGAGTTGTAGTTGCTGGGATTTATAGTTCACCTGCCATCAAAGACCATTCTGAATTCCATCAACAATGGAATTGGAGCACAGATCTCCCATGACCATCAGAAAATACTGGAAGGGTTTGGTGGGCATTGACCTTGAGTTCCGGAGTTGTAGTTCACCTACATCCAGAGAGCTAGTTTTGCTAGTTTTCTCTTCTGCTCTGGATTGTGTTTTTATGGTATTCCCTCTTTGTCTTTTGCACTAGAAGCAGTTTATTACTATTGACTTCCCTCAATGTTGTTTCTTGACTGCCTTTCACATAATCTGCCAGTGCATGTTACTTGCAGAAGCCCTCTCTCTGCCTCCTGATTTTCTGGGCAGGTAAAGTCTGTCGACATCACTACACAGGTGTAATGCATAGTGGATTGTCTTCAGTTTTCTTGTTTTTCTGTCCAGATCACCCAGCTCTGCTTGTGTCCAGTTCACAATCCCAGCAGTGTACCGAATGACGGGGATGGCACAGGTGTTGAGAGCCTTGATCTTATTTCCACCATCTAATTTGCTCTTCAAAACCTTTCTGATTCTTTGGATATATTTTTCACCTGCCCAGGCTTGATATTGTCTAACTATAGTATGCCCAGATATTTATAGGCTGATTGCACTTTATGGTTTGCCCGTTTGGCATCTCCATGCCCTCTTTGTGTGCATTTTTTCCTCTTTCTTTAATGCCACTGTGGCACATTTGTCTAGGCCATTATTATTATTGTTGTTGTTGTTGTTGTTCATTCGTTCAGTCTATTATTATTATTATTATTATTATTATTATTATTATTATTATTTGAAACACAAGAAGATGAGTCCACAGCACATAAGATCACTCTGCTGGCTGTTGTATTGGATCACACCTGGGACACTTTCCAAGTGTCTAGGACTGTGTGATGCAGCATTTTTCCGAATGAAGCAGAGAGTGTTTGAGGACCAGGACATTCGTAGGAAGACCAAGGTGCTTGTCTATAAAGCTATTGTCCTCCCAGCCCTGCTATATGCCTGTGAAACGTGGACTGTCTACAGGCGTCACATGCTATTCCTGGAACGATTCCATCAGCGCTGCCTCCGGAAAATCCTGCAAATCTCTTGGGAAGACAGGCAGACAAATGTCAGCGTACTGGAAGAAGCAAAGACCACCAGCATCAAAGCAATGGTCCTCCGCCATCAACTTTGCTGGACCGGCCACGTTATCCAGATGCCCGACCACCGTCTCCCAAAGCAGTTGCTCTACTCTGAACTCAAGAATGGAAAACGGAATGTTGGTGAACAGGAAAAGAGATTGAAAGATGGGCTCAAAGCCAACCTTATAAACTCTGGCATAGACACTGAGAACCGGGAAGCCCTGGCCCTTGAGCGCTCCAGCTGGAAGTCAGCTGTGACCAGCAGTGCTGTAGAATTTGAAGACGCACAAATGGAGGGTGAAAGAGAAAAACGTGCCAAAAGGAAGGCACATCAAGCCAACCCCGACTGAGACCGCCTCCCATCTGGAAACCAATGCCCTTACTGTGGGAGAAGATGCGGGTCAAGAATAGGGCTCCAGAACCACCTACGAACCCACCCCCAGGACACCGAACTTGGAGGACCATCATCCTTGGACTACGAGGGATCGCCTAAGTAAGTAAAGTAAAGTAAGTAAGTAGTAAGTGATGTATCAGCAAATAATGCGTGATGTATTATTAATATGTGATGGATCAGTAAATAATGAATAATGTGAATTATTATTATTATTATTATTATTATTATTATTATTAAAGCTCAGACTAGAAAGCACAGCATGTATCCAGCAAGCAACGTGAGACTTTCACTCGCTGAGAAGAACTCAAGGAATAAATAATCAACTCAGCAATTTCTGAATAATGTTTTGGATACTGTTGAAGGAGATGTTAGGTTGATGATAAAATTTTCCATTTGCTAAGTGAATGTTGCTTTTGCAAGACTTTCTTGGGACAGCTTGTTGATAGTAGACTTCACCTGGTTGTATAGCTCCCCTGCTGTTTCAGTATCCATCCCACCCCATCTATGAATCTTGCTCTGCTAAAAGGACCCCCTGAATTAATAATAGATGAGAGTTCTGAGCCTGTCAGTGGCAGGATTGATGGGAAAATAATAGTGAGCCAGGTGCATTTCATATCTTCCTATTGCACTTTTAAGCTTTCCTCACCTTTTCCAGAATGGATGCTCTTGCAGAGGGAGAAATGGCAGGCAGATATTTTCTTGGCACATTTTCCTTCACGTGAGAATAAACACAAGGAGATTTTCATAGACTTTTGGGCCATCTCAAAAAGCATCTTTTCCTCTTTGTAAATGTGAACATATGCTGTGGCACTCCCAGCAAAGCAGAATTAAACAAGCAAACCAGTGAGAGTAGCATGTTTAACTTTTCCTGCTGAGAGGTATCCCTTCAGGCTGTTTGCTATGGAAGGCACAGAACATTAATAGCATGCTATCGTGGAGGAAAGGCACTTTTGAGTCAAAGATATTGACAAAGGCAGATGTGCCTCTGTTGCGAATGATAGTGCTGGGTGGAAAAGGAGGGACGCTTAGCAAGGATGCAATGACTGTCCAGACAATCAAAAGTGTTATGCACATGGCGACAGCTGAAATCGCTGCGTTTCATATCAAGATGCCACATTTTGCATTTCATATGTGCCTAGTACTGGCAAGACTTCAATAGCTCATTTAAGACAGCTACATTCAGCAAAGCCTGGAGAAGACAATTATGCTGGGGAAAGTGGAAGGCAAAAGGAAGAGGGGCCGACCAAGGGCAAGATGGATGGACGGCATCTTTGAAGTGACTGGACTGACCTTGAAGGAGCTGGGGGTGGTGACGGCCGACAGGGAGCTCTGGCGTGGGCTGGTCCATGAGGTCACGAAGAGTCGGAGACGACTGAACGAATGAACAACAACACATTATCCAAGAGCAGTGGTTCTCAACCTTCCTGTTGCCACGACACCTTAATACAGTTCCCCATGTCGTGGTGACCCTCAAACATACAATTATTTTAGCTGCTACTTCACAACTGTCATTTTCTACTATTATGAATCATACTGTTAAGAATGCTTGGCTCTGAAGACATTAGTCTTTTGTAAATATTATTTATTGGAATCATGCAGACAGTATTGGCTCTAGATGTATTTTGATGTAGTTCCTGAAGCTGGTATCTGAAGAGTGTCAGCATTGATGTAAGTTTACAGAATGCATTTACAGGTAAGACTTTTCAAGGAAATACTTGAAAGGAAATAGTATAAAGGAAATACTTTATACATTCAAAGGAAAACAAGAGGAAGGGAATGGAGGGGTAGAATGTGGTGAGCCTTTAAGACAAATTGTTTTTTTATTTTATTATCAGTATTTCCAAAGGAGACAGATAATAATAATAATAATAATAATAATAATAATAATAATAATACATCTGATACATCACATTTGGGAGTTGTCGATGCTGGGATTTATAGTTCACCGGTGGCGCAGTGGGTTAAAGCACTGAGCTGCTGAGCTTGTTGATCGAAAGGTCGCAGGTTCGATTCCGGGGAGCGGCGTGAGCTTCCGCTGTCAGCCCTAGCTTCTGCCAACCTAGCAGTTCGAAAACATGCAAATGTGAGTAGATCAATAGGTACCGCTCCGGTGGGAAGGTAATGGTGCTCCATGCAGTCATGCCGGCCACATGACCTTGGAGGTGTCTACGGACAATGCTGGCTCTTCGGCTTAGAAATGGAGATGAGCACCACACCCCAGAGTCAGACATGACTGGACTTGTTGTCAGGGGACTACCTTTACCTTTTTACATCACACAGTCTTAGACACTTGAGAAGTGTCCAAACTGTGATCCAATACAACAGTCAGCAAAGTGATCTTGTCTGCTGTGGACTCATCTTGTTGTGTTTTTAAATAATAAATAAATAAATAAATAAATAAATAAATAAATAAATAATAATACATCTGATACATCACACAGCCCCCGGTGCGCAGTGGGTTAAAGCACTGAGCTGCTGAGCTTGTTGATCAAAAGGTCGCAGGTTAAATTCCGGGGAGCGGCGTGAGCTTCCACTGTCAGCCCTAGCTTCTGCCAACCTAGCAGTTCGAAAACATGCAAATGTGAGTAGATCAATAGGTACCGCTCCGGAGGGAAGGTAACGGCCCTCCATGCAGTCATGTCAGCCACATGACCTTGGAGGTGTCTACGGACAATGCTGGCTCTTCGGCTTAGAAATGGAGATGAGCACCACACCCCAGAGTCAGACATGACTGGACTTAATGTCAGGGGACTACCTTTACGTTTTTACATCACACAGTCCTAGACACTTGAGAAGTGTCCAAACTGTGATCCAGTACAACAGCCAGCAGAGTGATCTTATCTGCTGTGGAGTCATCTTGTTGTGTTTTTAAATAATAATAATAATAATAATATACATCACACAGTCCTAGACGCTTGGGAAGTGTTCAACTTGTGATTTTGTGATATGAAATCCAGCATATAGATCTCGTTTGCTGTGACATACTGTGCTTTTGTGTCAGTAAAATAATAATAAATAACTTTATTTGTACCCCGCCTCCATCTCCCCAAGGGGACTCAGGGCGGTTAACATGAGGCCGAGACCAGCAGTTACAACAAGCAAAATGAATGCATTATACAACCATAAAATAATACATAAAATAAAATACAATAAAATAGATGGAAATAAAGAAGGAAAATAATATAAAATAAACACAGGGTACAATAAAACAAGTAAAGACATTAAGCCGGATGGGCAGGGCCAAATACAACGGATAGGATTTTAAAACCCTGGGTGAGGTGGATACGTAGTGTGATGCATCGGGTGGGGTTCGGATGGGACAACCAATGGAAAATTAATTTCAACTGAAGGGTGAGATACCGTGTGTCAGAGGCCATTTTTTACTTTGTTGGTCAAGGTACGGGGGTTTGATGTTCATTCCTGGAACAGGCAGGTTTTTAGGCTCTTAATGAAGGCTTCCAGGGTGGGCACTTGCCTAATCTCTCTGGGTAGCGAGTTCCAAAGTTGAGGGGCCACCACAAAGAAGGCCCTCTCCCTCGTCTCCACAAGTCATACTTGAGACAGAGATGGAAGTGAGAGGAGGGCCTCCCCAGATGATCGAAGGGATCATGCAGATTTGTAGAGGAAAATGCGGTCATGAAGGTAGGCAGTAGGCTTGGCTGGTTTTGTTCGTTATTTTCGTAATTCGTTATTAATTCGTATTTAAATTAGCTTACGATCCAATATTGAGCCATGCAGGAATAGTGTGAGGAGTAAATTAGATTCGAAACAATTTTTTTCAATTTATTTCGTAATTATTTCGTTATTATTTCGTAATTATTTCGAAATTATTTCGTAATTATTTCATAATTATTTTCGCATGTCTGGTGCAAGTTTTATAGTTGTTGTTTGTTTTATCACACCAACAGTCAACAACAGAGGGAGAGGGAAGCTTCAGAAGTTCCCCCTGTCCCATTTGGAGGTTTTTTAGCATATTGTGCAATTGCGTCCGCCATTAACGAATCGATTCGTAATTTTACGAAATTTAGTAAATTTTGAAATTTTTAAAAGCAAAATTTCGGAATTCTTAAAAAAAACGAAACGCAAGGGCCCCCTAAAAACAAAACGAGTTTAGAAACAATTTTTTCCGTTGTTACCCAGGCCTAGTAGGCAGGTCCCAAACTGTTCAGTAGGCCTGGGTAACAACGGAAAAATTTGTTTCTAAAATCGATTCGTTTTTTTGGGGTTTTCTGAGTTTCGTTATTTAAAATAATTACAAAATTTTCCTTTTAAAAAGTTCGATATTTACGAAATTTCGTAAATGTGAAAAAAATTACAAAACATTAACGAATCGATTTCCGAAACAATAACGAATCGATTCGTTAATGGCGGACTCAACCGCGAAATACGCTAAAAAACCTCCAAAAACTTCTGAAGCTTCCCTCTCCCTCTGTTGTTGACTGTTGGTGTGATATTATAATTTTTTTTCACTAATTAAACAAAAAGCAACCATAAAACTTGCCCCAGACATGCGGAAATAATAACGAAACGACCTCAAAACAATAACGAAACGAATACAATAACGAAATATGAAGCATTTACAAAACTATTTAAAAATTCGTTTTTTAAAAAATTGCTCCAGAATGGTTCGTTATCGTTTTGTAATTGAAAAAATTAACGAATTATTAACGAATTACGAATTAACGAAACGAAACCGCCCAGCCCTACTGTTCAGGGTTTTGTAGGTGATAACCTGCACCTTGAATGGGGACCGGAAGATAAACAGCAGACAATGGAGCTCCTTAAAAAGGGGAGTAGACCGCTCTCTGTAATCTCACCATTTGTCCACATTTAGTCTGTGGGAGCCTTCCAGTAAACCAAGAACTAGAGAACTTCAGCAACACCCTGGGATTTCCAAAAGAAGACATTCTTTGTAAGTGTTTTCTTTCCTTATTGAGTTATGTTTCTTATCAGAAAGTTCAACTTTTTTATAGACACCATTAATTCTTATTTTTTTTTCCCAGTCAAGGAAATCAGAGATGCCCGTCTTGTTTCAGATTTAAGCTACAATTTACAAAGGACCAGCCATGAATAATCACAGCCTTTCTCCACAGCAGGGAGCATCACAAGGCCAGAAAAACCAACACAAGGTCTGTTCTCTCTGCAGTTCCAATTAACATTAAGGGAAATTATACAGGCACATCAAGGAGAGAGAATAGATGTGTTTGCCATAATACCCAGAGGATCTAATCAGTGAAAAGAAGACAATATCATTGCTTTAACTGCGAGATCAAGGTTACTCGGTATCTCAGAGCACCGCCCACCCCCATAATCAAAAACCTTCTCTCATATGCATTGTGTTTAGAGATAAAGACTAAGGATCTTTGCATCGACTGTCAAGTCTATTACTGAGATTATCAGGGAAGCAAATCAGAATTATCAAACCCTTTTTTTGCTTTGCCCTTTCGCCATCTCTCTTAATCTGGATGTTTCAGCAATCTTGAGTTGCATCCAGAATGTATTCTGGCAGGCCAAAATCAATAAGGTACCTCGAGCGCGTACCGTTTTCCCATTAGCTTTCTTGTCTTCATTCCCTGTGGTCAGGCTGTCATTGTTGCTGCCAGACAGACTAAGTTCTCTAGGTTAGCATTAGGTTAGAAAGAGTTGTTCATGTCCTCCTTTCTCCCCCCCTCCCCAACTTAATTAGTTAATTTGGATTTATCATCTCTCCTGGCTCTGTGAGAAGGTAACACCCTTGAGATTCCCTGACATGCTGGATTATGTTGGAAATGCACAACACGAGTGAAGATCCACTATGATATAGCTTCAGGAGCTATTTTCTACCCCAGAACCTGATTTTTAGTGTCATGGGGAAAATTCACATCTAGGAAGCTACTAACATTGCAACCCTAAAGATGCCCAATGAGAATTGAGTTAGGCTCACTTCCAGATGACAGCCTATGACTACAACCCTATAGCTACTACGTACTTATCTAAGACCGATGCCTAAGCAAGTATGTTTGGAGTGTGCTGGAAAAGACTCACGTGTTTACAATTTGCAGAATCAAGTTGTGCAGCTTTCCCTGAAACATATTTATTTATTTTATTTATTTACTTTACTTGTATACCGCAGTTTCTCAGCCCAATAGGCGACTCAACGCGGTTTACAACAAGGATAAGAATCAATCAACGATATACAATTTAAAACCATAAAAGCATAATATACAATATTGGCACAACAATAGACAACACAATAACTAGAGTCGTGATCCAATCCGTCGTCCAAATTTCCATTCCTGTAATAATCACATTCATTGCACTGTTTAACCGAATGCCTGTTCAAACATCCAAGTTTTTAATCTTCTTCGGAACACCATTAGTGAGGGGGCTGATCTTACCTCCATAGGAAGGGCGTTCCACAGCCAGGGGGCCACCACAGAAAAGGCCCTGTCTCTCGTCCCCGCCAGCCGCACCTGTGAAGCAGGCGGGATAGAGAGCAGGGCCTCCCCAGAAGATCTTAGGGTCCTGGTGGGCTGATAGGCCGAGATACGTTCGGATAGGTAACTTGGGCCAGAACCGTTTAGGGCTTTATAGGCCAACACCAGCACTTTGAATTGAGCCCAGTAGCAAATCGGCAGCCAGTGGAGCTGGTGCAGCAGAGGAGTTGTATGCTCCCTGCGCTCTGCTCCTGTTAGTATCATGGCTGCCGAGCATTGGACTAGCTGGAGCTTCCGAGCCGTCTTCAAAGGCAACCCCACGTAGAGAGCGTTGCAGTAGTCTAGACGGGATGTAACCAGAGCGTGGACTACCGTGGCCAAGTCAGACTTCCCAAGGTACGGGCGCAGTTCTTTGGAAGCTTTTAAACAGAGGCTGGATGGCCATCTGTCATGGGTGATTTGAATGCAATATTCCTGTTTCTTGGCAGAATGGGGTTGGACTGGATGGCCCAGGAGGTCTCTTCCAACTCTTGGATTCTATGATTCTAAGGGTAAGAAAAGTGGTATATAAATGCAGCAAATAATAAATAAATAATACAATAATTTGACTCATGCAGTTTAAGGCTGCATTCACCCAATTCAGCTCCATGCATTGTTTAGCCGTCTTGCAACTGACTCACCCACCTTTTTGGATCACTGGTCAGTGCAGATGTGCTCGATGTGGCTCTCCTCAAAGTGAAGGCATAGGAGACTGAAAACGCAATATCCACACATGTATCAGGGATGGTGAGACCTTTTCCGGATAGAGCAATGCAGACTTTCTTGGAATCGCTACATAGGGATGAAGTCTCTAGATAAAGTGATGTTTCCCAGGTGCAAGAAAGAAACTTGGGAAAATGCCGTGTTTAAGAGCAGAAGTATAAGGACATATAAAACATTTGGTCCCAAACTTTCTCCTTAATTGGTGACACAGGGAAATCACAACAGCCTCAGAGAGCATGGAGGTTGTCAACATGGAGAAACATAACCCCTTGCTGGGGCTAGTGGGTGGAAGGGCTCCTGCCGGTTTCCAGTAGGAATGTTATTCTTCAGCAATTTTCTTCTCAAGGAAGCAACAAGTAATTTGAGCAATTTTCTGCCTGCTGTGAGAAAGTCTTCAACAACCACACAGTTTTCAGAGCCTATTCACAATTCGAGATTCATTCTGTGCAAAATTCTCACACGGTTGTTTTTGTATACAACCTACAAACAAACGCAAACTATCTAAGTATAGAACAAAAATTACAAAGTAAAGAAAACATGAGATGACTATCAACTGTCCTTTCTGTTTTTATATTTTAGCCCTTAAACACCTACTCCTCACTACTAGGCTTGGGCGGTTTCGTTCGTTAATTTCGTAATTCGTTATTAATTCATATTTAAATTAGCTTACGATCCAATATTGAGCCATGCAGGAATAGTCTGAGGAGTAAATTAGATTCGAAACAATTTTTTCAATTTATTTCGTAATTATTTTGTAATTATTTATTATTTCGTAATTATTTTCACATGTCTGGTGCAAGTTTTATAGTTGTTGTTTGTTTGATCACACCAACAGTCAACAACAGAGGGAGAGGGAAGCTTCAGAAGTTCCCCCTGTCCCATTTGGAGGGTTTTTTTTTAGCATATTGCGCAATTGCGTCCGCCATTAACGAATCGATTCGTAATTATACGAAATTTCATATATTTCAAAAATGTTAAAAGGAAAATTTTGGAATTATTAAAAAAAACAAAACGCAAGGGCCCCCTAAAAACAAAACGAGTTTAGAACCAAATTTTTCCATGGTTACCCAAGCCTACTCACTACATTATCCAGAAATTACACTTCATATTCGTTTACAAAAACCTGCAATCCTCAAATCACCAACTTTTTGTCATTATTTTTTCAAAAAGCCAAAGCAATATTTTCAGTTTTCCCCAAAATTTACCAACAACTTTTCACTAACAAAAACATATAATTTCTCCATCTCCATGAATTTTTGTCCATGTCTGAACATGTGATCTTCATCCTACTGCATTCATAAATTAAAATGAAATACTATGCCCATTCTTCTGATTTTCTGCTGCTATAGCTATGTATTAACCTCTATATTAAGCTCATTATTCACATTTCAAATACATATATCCAACGTCTCACACTTTTATCTCTCCATATAAAATAATTAAGAAGCATTTTTATGATAAATTCCTTTTGTTACACTTAACTTCTAAGATCCAGTAATAAAGAATGATTCATTTCAAAAACTAATTACAGCCATTCTTTACCATAATAACATTACAATATATTCCATTTAGGTTCTTTCCCTCTAATTTCAATCATTGTGAAGGCTGACATGACATGTTTAAACTAGAAGGATTCGGATTGAAAACCTCCCTAATCCCCAAATATATGTTCTTCACAATTTTGGGTATTCTTGTTGGGGTTCAGCCTGAGTTTGAACTTGAACCTAATTCTCTGTTTGCTCCTCCTGATGCTAATGAAAGTATATTTACTGATGCTAGTGGAAATGTACCTTTTGATGCCAATGCTCCTGAAATTAGTGAGGAAGAAACTGCTGTAGGTTTGGAAAATGCCAATGCTCCTGAAATTAGTGAGGAAGGAACTTCTGTAGATTTGGAAAATGAAAGTACCAGGGTTCATGAGAATGTTTCAGAGGGAAGCCTTGACCTTTCCCTCCCTTCTGCACCTGTTAACTGTAATGACAACAGAAGGGGCCAAATTTGGGAAGACAGAAGTAAAACACTCAGTTTGCGTCGATCCTCTCGAATTCAAGAATTAAAAACATTGGCTTCAAAACAGAAGGGCGGTTCACGGAACCGATTCTTGAGTTTTAATTGCAATACGCCAGGCTGATTGCCTCAGTTCAGGCATCGTTTCAGAATTGATGAAGACCTTGGCAGTTCTCCCGGTTCCCTGGCCATAGTTTGGGAAGATTTCTAGGATATCAAGTACGGTTAGTGGATTGCTAACAGATTCAAGTATTTCCCAGTGAGGCTTTTGGTTTTGCTTTGTCCATTTAAATTCATGTTTGCTGATTTTGCTGTGGCTTTTGACTTGCATTTTTCCTTTATTTTGTAACCATTTTTCTTCAATAAAAAAGGATTGTTTTTCACAGCCAAGTGTGGTGGATAGTTATCTTAGGGCCTCGTTCCCTGCTCTGGATTGCAACAATTCTGTCCCTTTTCATGTCTATTTGCTTGGAAAACAGCCCCCAATAACCAGTAGGCATGTGTAATCCATTAAAAAATGGTTCAAAAGTAATTGCAAAACTTTTCTGTTTCTGGAGTATAGTTAGAGAAAATGTGTTACAGTAATTACACATGCACATAATTAAATTACTATAATTGGGGAAATTTCAAGGGCTCCTTTCTCCCTCATTTTTACAGCTATTGGGATGGTTGCAGCTATGTGAAATTTGCTACAATGGTAAAACACATTTACCACTGTTAGCCCACCAAATTTCAGAATGTTTCACTTATCCACAGATTTTTGAGGAATTTTCAAAATTTTTATAGACAACATTTTTTAAAAAATAAGGTCAATGCACAAGATGATGAGGGCATAAATCCCCAGAAGTTTCAGAAAGGTTCACACATCTACAGATTTTTGGGGATTCCTTAAAGTTTAGACAAAAATAAATTTATCCCCCCAAAAGCGATGAAGCAATCCCCTTGAATGTCTGTCTGTCTTTATGACACATAATTAACCACATAACTTCAGCTTAGCACAGATTTATACTATTACTTACTCATTTTAGTCCTCTTTGCAGATTCAATAATTTTATCTATTATTATTAGACTGACTCTAAATGGCTCACTGTTGCGATCCCTTTGCTGCAATGGTTTGCAAAACAATTTATGTTCTCTTGTCTAATAAAAATAAAATAATAATGAAACTTTGTTTATATTCTGCCCTATTTCCCCGGGGGGCTCGGGGCGGATTCCAACAAACAAAAAGGCAAACATGAAATGCCTCAATGACACAAAATGCAAAGTTTTAAAAAACCAAGATAACCAAACACAAAGAGCAACTTAAGCATAACAACCATAATTTAGATAAAACATAATCAATTGAAAATTTGGCTTTACCAAAGTGGCTTAATGCTTATGTTTATACTTATTTAGTCCTCTTTACAGATTCAATAATTTTATTTATTACTAGCCGTCCCCTGCCATGCATTGCTGTGGCCCACATGGGGGTTCTGTGTGGGAAGTTTGGCCCAATTCTATCGTTGGTGGGGTTCAGAATTCTCTGTGATTGTAGGTGAACTATAAATCCCAGCAACTACAACTCCCAAATGTCAAGATTCTATTTTCTCCAAACTCCACCAGTCTTCACCTTTGGGCATATTGAGTATTCGTGAAGAGCTTGGTCCACATTCATCATTGTTTGAGTCCACAGTGATCTCTGGATGTAGATGAACTACAACTCCAAAACTAAAGGACACTGCCCACCAAACCCTTCCAGTATTTTCTGTTGGTCATGGGAGAACTGTGTGCCAAGTTTGGTTCAATTCCATCGTTGGTGGGGTTCCGAATGCTCTTTGATTGTAGGTGTACTATAAATCCCAGCAACTACAACTCTCAAATGACAAAATCAAATTTTTTTGAGTGAAGGACATACATTGGGTTGTTAGGGGTATCGTGTCCAAATTTGGTGTCAATTCCCCCAGTGGTTTTTGAGTTCTGTTAATCCCACAAATGAACATTACATTTTTATTTATATAGATTAGACTGACTCTAAACAACTGGTGCCATGGGGGCTTTCCGATGCGGAGCACTGCATTTTGTGAAATGTAGTTTAAGGCAGGGCCTTTTGCATTCTCTGCCACAGGGGGCCTTGCCTTCCCAAACTACATTTCCCAGAATGCTGTGTTCTCATTCTCCCACCCAGCTCAGCTACTCCCACTCCCAGTGCCTTTGCTCATGGTGTCTAAACCAAAGAAAAATAAGAAAACATTAGTTTTTAAAACACTTTATGTTCTCTTGGCTTTATTAAAGTTGCTTAATGCTTATACTGAAAATTAAACTGATTTTGGGAGGCATCAGAATGTTACAAAATCTTGACAAAAACGATTGGTGAGAGTTTCAGTTCTTAAATTTCCCTTCTCTACCTTTCCTGCACATTTCTAATATCAATTTGTATACACAAATTTAACTAATTCGATCCAAAAAATGAGTTTTAAAAAAGAAAACTAGCAACTACTTTTCACCCCATTCACAATTTTTCTGATTTCAAAACAAAGATTGCAATTCTTTTGCGCAATCCATTACACATCCTGTCACCTTTCTGTTGGCACAGTTTGTTGGCACAGTTATTAGCACTAAAAAAACTTACATAACATAATCAATGTTTAGTTCTGCCGGTGAATATTTATGCTACACAAGACTGAAGTTGGATCACTGGCTCATAATCTCTCAATTATGGGTTGTCCATAGTCTTCTATGTCTCACAAGCACCCACAATCTTTCTCGTCTTGAGGCAATTCTGAATCCCCTTTAGTAATTAGCAACCCAGGAAATTGTCCCTTTCTGTTATTCCAGGAATAATGTGTTATTTATGTAGACTAAACACCCACATTATTTTGCCTAATTCTCAACTTTAATTCCAACAAGTGAGGAAATAGAGCTGTAGCTGGAATGCTAAAAATGTTTAATTGCATGCAGCCTATTCAAGTTATAATTTGATAATGTATTCTGCATCAAGCGTTGCTGTCAGCAAATTTATTGACCCAATAAAATATACGTTTAGCAGGAATATCAAGGGGAATTTACTCCCCAGTACACAGTTTTAAGATTGAGAGGGGAGTTGGGACTATTATCAACCCTGCTCTGAAGCTAAACTTTGTCAAAATTGCAAGTGTCGGCTAGCTTCAGCAGAGATAAAATACAGCCACGTAAGATGCCAGTCCTACCAAGCTTCTCGGTACCTCAACTGTCACCAGGTCATAGCCCATGTGAAGGGAAACATTATTTATTTATTTCAACGTTTTCTATACCGACCTTCTCACCTCATTGAGGGACTCAGCCTGGTTTCCAACCATAAAAACACATACAATCAGTAAAATATCATAGTTCACAATTACAGTAACACATTTAAAATAACAATATATTTGGTGAACTTTCCATCAGCTCTACTCAGGGACCAGAAACTACTGACTCCTCTGCTCTTACCTACTTTTTCAGGGAGGAGGAAAATAATCCCTGGTGTCAGAATCCTATGTTTATGATGTGCCATGTTTAGAGAGTAGGGTGTATTCACGTTGCTATGGTTTATTGCAATATCAATACCTTAATACCACGTTTAAATGATTCATTGTAAGTAATAGCCCATTTCATGCAGCAGTGTGCTTGTAGCCCTAGAGCTCATGGGAATTCGAGTTAGATAATGACCAGCTGTAATTAACGGTTAGTTGGAGATGATACAGCTTATTGGAGAAGAAGGGAGTTGAGCTTTAGTTGAGGAAAAGGAATGCCTTGGGATCCAAGACCTACCTACCTTCCTTCCTTCCTTCCTTCCTTCCTTCCTTCCTTCCTTCCTTCCTTATTGTTTACAAGAGGCAAACAAATACAGATACTACAAGACCATTCTCAAGTGTACCAAGAACATTGAGGGGGGATGTAATGCTTGGACCAATTGAACAATGAATGGTAGACCATGAAAACCACAACGGGAAATGTTCATTTGAATACCTTTCTATCCGAACTGACCTATCCGAACGTGTCTCCCCCTACAAACCTTCCAGGAATTTAAAGTCATCTGGGGAGACCTTGCTCTCAGTCCCGCCTGCCTCACAGACATGCTTGGCAGGGATGAGAGACAGGGCCTTCTCAGTGGTGGCCCCTCGGCTGTGGAACTCCCTTCCTGGGGATATCAGATTGGCCCCTGCCTTCCTGACCTTTAGGAAAAGAGTGAAAACCTGGCTCTTCAAGCAAGCTTTTGGAACCTCATTGTAACCAGATAAACTCAGTATTGTGAATGAATATGGAACGCCTTGAATTTTATTGTGTGATTTAACCTGTTTTAATGAATTTTATTGTGTGATTTAACCTGATGTTGCCAGTCTATATGACACCCTGAGTCCCCTTTGGGCTGAAAGGGGTGGGATAAAAGTGTGGTAAATAAATAAATCTATATAAATAAAAATGTAATGTTTGTGGGATTAACATAACTCAAAAACCACTGGGTGAATTGACACCAAAATTGGACACAACACACCTATCAGGCGAATGAGTGACCATCACTCGTAAAAACACTGAAAAACACAGCAGAAGAGACTTAAAAAGCCAAAAAAACCAGAAAATACATTACAACACATGCGCAAAACCACACACATATACAAACACAGATATATACACACACAAACACAAATACACAGACTGGACCACAGCAACACATGGCAGGGGACAGCTAGTAAATAAATACATATCAACTAGCCACCTCTGCCGCCTCCTCCTCCTCCTCCTCCTCCTTAGGTGATCTCTCATTGTCCAAATATCATGACCTTCCAAGGGGTTTATTTTTCTTGGAAGATGCCTGTGTGTGAGGTTTTTTTAATCTGTGGAGGTCGGTGCACAATTGATCAACTGGCAGTCTTCACAGAGTGAGGGTCCCAACCAGTGGTGTGGTTAACATGACGATGATGGCCTTTCAGTCTATTGCAGCCTTCTTCCACCTTCACAGCCATTGTAGCATGTACCATGTTATCTTCCACCTGATCTGCCATTGAGATCTTCAGGTCTTTGGATTGTGCTTGGTCTGGAACCTCCCCTGTGGCTCCTCCTGGGAGTACATGACTCCAATGGTTATGCCCGCAGGTTCATTGGAACATGCACACTCCCTCATGTTCCAGTGGTGACAATCCATCAAATTGCTTAAAAAATGAAGTTCAAGATTTTTTTTCTTCAAGCAATTTGACAATAATAGAACATAGTAACTGTCAGGATTAATTTAGTTATGTATGTGTTTTAAATGTGCTTCTATGTATTGCAAATATGGATGCCACTGTGAATTAGAAATGCTGTGCAGAATGTTTACACCATGAGGCTGTGATTAAGTGAACTTGAGAAAAGTAAGATAAGGTTTGTTCTTGCTGGGAACAGAAGGGAGTAACCAGTCTCAGCAAGAAGAGATAAGCAGATATGAAGAGGTTTTCGTTTTGACTAGTTCCTGAATTGTAGCTCGCTGTAGTAAGACTTGTCTGTTGAATGTGCTTAGTAAACTTAGTTTCTTTTGTAACTCGAAGCTTGCAGAGTCCTTATTTTGCAACTCAGTATCTGCTGATCTAGCATTCCTTCTGTTGGGCATCGTATGAACTCTGACAGTAACCTGTATTGTGTTTTCAATGAAGTCTGTTTACAAGCTGAACTTATTTTGGTGACAAAGTAGATTGCCAGATGACACCTGGGAATACCATTAGGTGGGACTACACCGAGGAAATAATTGGGCTGACTGTTAAGGTTTTATTTCTCTCCCCTTTTCTCTCATCAAAAGTCTTGCCACAATCTCAAGTGCTCTGCCTGTTGCCACCACCCAAACCTCACTGATGCAAGCACCAATAGTTCTACCACTTACACAATAAATGTGTTGTTGTAGGTTTTTTCGGGCTATATGGCCATGTCCTAGAAGCATTCTCTCCTGACGTTTCACCTGCATCTATGGCAAGCATCCTCAGAGGTTGTGTGTAGTTGTTGTTTCTGTAGGAAACTGACAAACTCTTAGGGAATGCACACTGTATTATGCCACCACCACACAAAGACAAAACTATTAATAGTCAAAAATCCATTACCAGATTCATTTAAAAAATGGCAAAACAAGGTGAGTCAGGGGGGCGGGGGGCTTTTTTTAAAAGGGAGGCACACTCCTGGATTATTCTAGGAACATCCCCTTTTAAAGTAATGTTGCTATTTGTATTGGTTAGTGTTATTATTAATAATTGTATTATTAATTATTACTTTGTGGCCCTCAAAATGCCCGGTGAGTTGTGTGTTGCCTACTACTGTTGTGGCATCTCATCTATTGGAATTCAAAATAGGGTTCTGCTCTTATTTTATCTTCTGCAAAACTCAATTAAGGCTGTGCATCATGCGCCATTCCAATTTTTATATTTTTATTTATCTAAACTGGAGTTAGTTTGATTTGTTCTATATTCAAAGTGAATCTGCCTTTTTTTCCCTCCCCCCACTTCCTAATATTCCTCCTGGGATATTTTTTTAAAGCCAGAAAGATATAATTTTGTTTTGACTGCATGACTGTACTACAAAACATTGAAAATTGCCAGTTTTTGCCCTACATGCTCTGAATACATAAAGCGAGGGGAATAGAAATAGTGCAAAGACGAGCTGCAATGCGAATTGGAGAAGGGGAAAAAAAGTCACACCAATTGCGCCTGATTGATGCCTTCTCCGTGACATTTCTGTTAATTCAAAACAGGGGTCATGCTTATTTACACAAAGACTGGACCAAATTAAACCGAAGAGTTCAGAGAGATAGTCAGTTTCCTTAAAATAAATCAGGCATCAAACCTTGTGTGTGTGTGTGTGTTTGTGCGTTTCTCCTGCAATCACTGGTATGAATTATCTTTCCTGGCTGAGGTTTGCTTGGAATCTTTGAGATAACACATCAGAGAAGGAAGAACAGTTTGCTTTGGATTAGCTATGCATTGATTTGGATTTGTTTTAAATTATATTTTAAGTCACTATTTTCCATCTGTATTTTTTCGTCAGCTTCCAGGTCCATGAATCCAATCAAATTATGGCTCAGATGTTTGTTTGTTTTGTTTTTTTGCCATCATCTTGTCTCTTTGTGGGAAGGAAGGAAACAGTTTGGAAAGGTGGGAATTAATTTAACATCTTTTTTAAAAAGGTGATATCATTTTTCATACAGTTTCCTAGTTTAGAAAAAGGTCTTTGGTGATTGGAATATGTAGATATAGTGACATCCTGTCCCATTTTCTGTTCCATCCTGACATGATTTGGCAATGGAGAAACATCGAAATGATCTCAGTCAAACAGACAGATTGCCTGGGGATGGAACCCTCTCTGATGTTCTTTGGCAGGCAGCTGGTCAATTCACTTTCCCCGCAGTAAGTGACATCTGCGGGTCTTCTTCAATTCCCACCCCCGGCTGCTGCTCAGCTATTTTACATTTCTCCTCTGATGACAAGCTAACTGTCTTTCCCCTCACATCTAGCCAGCCCCATCAGGCAACAAAGAGCTCCAACTGGGGAGTCTGGCAGAAAGACCTGGCTGCATCATGCTCTGAGCTGTCCATGGTAGATTCCTGGAGGAGGAAAACATATTCTGATGGAGTCCTTCCGCAGTCTATGGTCAGAGGATGTTGTAGCCAGCAGCTCAGCAGGGATCAAGGTGACACGAGGATTTCTGGTCAGAATCCATCTAAGTCTATAATGTTACTGTGTCAGTCTTGGCTCTCCAAACCAAAATGTATTGCTGAGAAAGTGAAGATACTTTATTTCTTATACTCCCTCTTCCAGGATGATGACCAACCTGCCTCCAGGCTGCCATTCCATATTGCTCATTTTCAGTTTTCTTGTTTCTGATCCTCTTAAAGTCAAAAAATGACCATTGCTGAAGATCAATATGAAGAAGAGCCAAGAAAAATGTCCAAGATAGAAATGGCACAGCATTCCTAATCATGGAAAGGATACAGTTTTGTGGCCACGTGGTTGATTGATAGTACCTGGATAATGACTGTGAATGTCATGATGCAATACCTAACGAGGTGTAGTGGTGGCTGAATCATCACCATGTGAGGTTGCATCAGTCAAAGTCCCTTACTGATGACCTAAGAGCAGGTGGCAATATAAGGAGGATGAAAGAATCCATCTTTTTCTCTCTTGCATGACTCAGTGTGTGCATCTGCATCATGCTCTGAGCTGTCCATGGTAGATTCCTGGAGGAGGAAAACATATTCTGATGTAGTACTTCTGCAGTCTATGGTCAGAGGATGGTGTTGTAGCCAGCAGCTCAGCAGGGATCAAGGTGACATGAGGGCTGCTGGTCAGAATCCATCTAAGACTATAACGTTACTGAGTCAGTCTTGGCTCTCCAAACCACAATCTGTTGAAGATACTTTATTTATCATACTCCCTCTTCCAGGATGATGACCAACTTGCCTCCAGGCTGCCATTCTGTATCGCTCATTTTCAGTTTTCTTGTTTCTGATCTTCTTAGTCAGAAAATGACCATTGTTGAAAATCAGTCTGAAGAAGAGTGAAGCAAAATTTGTGATATAGAAATGGCACGGCATTCTTAATCATGGAAAAAAACCTGTTTATGGCCTATACGGTTTTGGCCCAGCTTACTTGTTCGAATGTATCTCCCTCTACGTTCCACCTCATAGCCTAAGATCGTCCAGGGAGGCCCTGCTTTCAGTCCTAACAGCTTCGCAAACACGCTTGGCAGGGATGAGGGACAGGGCCTTCTCGGTTGTGACCCCCCATCTGTGGAACTTGCTCCCCAGCGAGATTAGGTTGGCTTCATCCCTCCTTTCTTTTAGGAAAAAAACTGAAATCATGGTTCTGGGGCCAGGCCTTTGGACAGCAGGCAAGACAGCACTTTGAAGGCTGAACTGGACTGGAAATGGTTATATGGCTGATAATAATGTTTTACATTGTTTTTAACTTACTGTTTTATTTACTGTTTTAAATTGTTGTTATATCTGTTATAATTGTTTTGTACAATTAGTGGCATCGAAGCTGCTCTGAGTCCTCCCTTGGGGGTTGAGAGGGGCAGGGTAGAAATGTTGGAAATAATAATAATAATAATAATAATAATAATAATAATGTGGTTGATTGATAGCACCTGAGTAATGACTGTGAATTTTATGATGCAATACCTAATGGGGTCTGGTGATGGCTGAGTCATAACCATGTGAGGTTGCATCAATCAAAGTCCCTTACTGACGACCTATCAGCATGTGGTTATATAAGGAGGATGAAAGAATCCATCTTTCTCTCTCCTGCGTGACTCAGTGTGTGTATCTGTCTGTTCCTTATATGACTATCTGATAAATCTGATAGTTTGCAAGGACAAGGAAAGTAGATCTGTGTATCTGTTTGTTTATTTGCATATGGTTTTGAGACATATTTTGATAAATTTTGTTTTGTTTTATTTGGTTTCTTTATCAATCCTAAGAAATTTTAAATAAAGAAGTAATACAAAAGAACAAAAGAAGTGATGAGCAACACAATAGGTTATTGTCAAAACTGTGCTGTGTATAGTCCAACTACATACAAATGGGGCTTAGTTGCTTTTAAAAAGTAACTTCCCAAGTTCCATCACTAATCATCACATAGTCTTAGAAATATTAGTAGCAGCATACGATAATATCTGAAAAAAATACTGCGGTGTTCTGGCTAAGGAAACTCAAACTGGCTTTGACATTATAGTCCTTTCAAGACAGTGTTTAAACATTTGCTGAGACATTTTAAATTGGTTTTTCCTATTCTGTCTGATTTTCTGGTTTGTCATTTCTCGAGGGGTGGAGTCACCTCCTCCCAGCTTTCCTGTTACGAAGGAAAATTTCAAGATACTGCATTGATACTATGGCATAGCGCTCTAGAATGTGTCAGGAATGAAAAATTGTATTTTTTAAAAAAAAAATCCCAAAATACATTGCAGGATTCAGATTTGCCAGTTTTGTGATGTGCAGAAAACAAGGCTTTCCTTTACGTGGTGCCATTAACCTTGTTTTCCCATGTTTCGTGACTCCAGTATTTCCCTTAGTTGTGAAAGCCAAAATCACAACAGGTATTTTACCAAAATGTCAATTTTATTCTAGCGTCGGCACTGGAGTCTAGGGAACGAAATATCGCCTCTTGTGCTCCGTGGCTGTTTTTCATGAGGTTAACATGAGCACTTGGAAACAAGCTGGGCTGGATCATTTTAACATCCCTATGGTGGAAAGAAAGAAAAATAGCAACATATTGGGCTGTGAAAAGGAAAGGAAAGAGACCCAGATATTGAAGGGTAGGTACTTTTTAGAAAATGGAAAACATTTTGAGTCATCTTTTCGCATTTGTTTCACATTCACAGCAATTGCACACGACACCAATATCTAATGAGTTATTAATGAAGTGCAAATGTTATAAGTATTTCTACACAGGGATGACCTCTCTCTATAGGCATCTACTCAACAGGCAAAGTCCCAGCTCACCACAACTGCCTCCACAAAGCTTCCCTTCCTTACCATATTCGTTTTTGACCTTGTTTATTTGTTCAGTCATTTCCGACTCTTTGTGACCTCCTGGACCAGCCTATGCCAGAGCTCCCTGTCGGCCATGGCCACCCCCAGCTCCTTCAAAGTCAAGCCAGTCACTTCAAGGATACCATCCATCCACCTTGCCCTTGATTGGCCCCTCTTCCTTTTTCCTTCAATTTTTCCCAGCATCATTGTTTTCTCCAAGCTTTCCTGTCTTCTCATGATGTGGGCAAAGGAGTTCATCTTTGCCTCTACTATCCTTCCCTCCAATGAGCAGTCAGGCTTTATTTCCTGGAGGATGGACTGGTTGGATCTTCTCGCGGTCCAAGGCACTCTCAGAACTTTCCTCCAACACCACAGTTCAAAAACGTCTCTCTTCCTTTGCTCAGTCTTCCTTCTGGTCCAGCTCTCACATTCATAGGTGACTACAGGAAATACCATTGCTTTAACTATGTGGACCTTGGTTGCCAGTGTGATGTCTCTACTCTTGACTCTTTTATTGAAATTAGCCATTGCTCTCCTCCCAAGAAGTAAATGTCTCCTGATTTCCTGGTTGCACCTAGAAATACAAAGTCTGTCACTGCCTCCACATTTTTTCCTTCTATATCAATCAGTCTGGTTGCCATCATCTTGGGTTTTCTGATGTTTAACTGCAACCCTGCTTTTGCACTTTCTTCTTTTACCTTGGTTAGAAGGCTCCTCATCTCCTCCTCGCTTTTGGCCATCAAAGTGGTATCATCTACATATCTAAGGTTGTTAATGTTTCTTCTAGCAATTTTAACTCTGCCCTTGTGCTTGTTTTTGACGTACAAAAGCAAAATTTGTAGTGTCTGGAGTCATCTCT